>NC_056727.1:764283140-764293140 GCF_019279795.1 Protopterus annectens
TTGTGTGTCAGACCTATGTGCTGAACCCTCTGGTGTAAGAACAATAATAATAACATTTAATAGATAGAATATGTGATTTAGCAATAAAAAATATGTCAGAAAAAAGAGACGAAACAGTGTAGACAACAAATTCTCCCAGCAGGATTAGCCGCAAGGAGGAGAAAGTGAGATAATGCTACAAGTTTGTGATTCAGAAGAAACATAGAACCAAGATTTTTGGAACACCTGAGACCATCAACTGGAAGATGGCTATGGAATGGGAAGTAACTATGGCTACAATTTCTGAGTAAATGAGAAGATACTGGATTTTGGCCTCCAGGGAGAATGATCAGAAATAATAACAGAAAAGTATCTAAGATATTCGCCCTCACAGAACTCCTAACTGAACCTAGAACAAATGGAGCCTGCGACATCCCCACACTGGGCCAGTAATCAAGGAGCCTGAATCCTCACCACTGACGTCGGAGGGGAACGTTCACTTGGAATACAAATGGATACATTCAGTTTTTCCAGATGCAGCTGTCTGCACCAAGTACATTTTCCCTTAAGAGCACACAGGGAATGCAGTCAGCCCAGGGTCTGGATTTCTTTGTATTTGTCTCCCTCCAGGGCACCAATAAGGCTTCCCACTAGCACAGCTACAGGGTTAAGTCCTCAGTGGAGAGTATCCAAGCCAAGTCCTCCAGCACCCCCTCTGTGAAACCAGTGCTTCATGTCCCTGCTGCAAGTAGCTGACACACACACTCTGTGAGATTTGATTTTTCACACACACACACACACATACACACACACACACACACACACACACACACACACACACACATATGCACGCACGCACACACACACACACACGCACACACACACACACACACACACACACACACACACACACACACACACACACACACACACACACACACACACACACACACACACACCTGGGAAGGGCTGGCACAGATTTAACTGTTGTGCCCCCTTCTACCCAGAGTATAAGGTAGTTATTACTGCCACCAGACACTCCACGATCAGCTACTCTAAGGCCCTTAACAAAGGGTGTCCAGTTATACTGTGTAATATTAATACTAATACAAATGGTAGTAGCTGACTGAGACAGCTAGGCCTTCTGGAATGGCCCCACACAGTTTCACTAAATAAATATAAGCCCTGTCAGAGGTTAAATACTTTCTAAAAGAACCATCCACAATAAAAGTTTTAAATATGTTTAATAATAAATAATGAAAGAACATGAAATACTGAATACACATTTACAATAAACCACAAAGTTCAATTCATAGGAAATATTGAAAATAACATTAATGGACATACTCAGACAAGTAAAAAATATCTAAACTAAGCTTCACTATATTTTCCTGACTGAATCTAGGAGAATTACTATTTCCTACTTACTTAATAGAGCAAGGCAGATGATGTGGTGAGTGGTCCTTCTTGTTGCAGGCCCAAGACAGAATACTCAATACTGAGAGATTTATCTTTGTAATATCTAAAATTTCCAAGATGGCTGGCAAAATTACCTTATCTGGTCACCTGAATCTAGGTTCTCACACTATTCCCCTATGAAGCTTGAGACAGGATGTTAGCATAGATGTGATAACATGCATATCTAAAGTTTTGCTAATGTTTATGGCAGTGCCTGGGGCTTCACCTCTTTTTACTGATCTAATGAACAAAGGCTTCTTCCAGACATGCCGTCTTCGGTCCTATTCAGAGCTATGAGATAAGTACTTCACTTGATATGTCATATTCAGTGTGTTGACTGTGCACATCTCAGATGCTTGATTTTGCTAAAAAAACGGCCACAACGATGTATTTCAAATTTGTTTCATACAAAACACTAAATAGCCACAGTAAAGTACTCCAAGGTGCTTCACATAATATACATTAGTCCTGTAAATCTAGAATAATGACAGTTTAACTTGATCAAATGACAGAAAGATCAGTCATTTGTATCTACACAGAGATCCCCGAACCAAGCGATTATAGCCTCTTGGTTGACTGTGTACACCTCAAATATCTGATTGAATGAAATAAAATAAAAAAAATAAATGCACAGTAGTGTAATTCAAAACTGAATGCATATGAGATGAAACTGAATACAGATAAGACAGTTGTAATGATAGCAAAATGAGGAAATCAGAGGAAGCAATACATTGAGATAGAAGGGAAAAGTGTAGAATAAGACTGAGAAAACAGCTTCAAATATCTGGAAGGAGTGGTTAAAGAGAATGAAAATTTGAATGAGGAGGTCAAAGCTAAAATCAGTGAGGCTGCAGCCAAATTGCACAGTGTGTCAGGGGTAGTATGTTACAGTAGAATGCCGAAGAAGCTGAAAAATAAGGAGTATAAAACAGTGGTATAACTAGTAGCACTGTATGCTACAGAAACCTGGGCAGTAAGGGCAGAGCTGTTGAGGAAACTAAAGTTGATGGAGATGAAGTGCCTGAGACTGGTGGTAGGATGAACATTGTCACACTGATGAAAAATACTTGGGACATGCATGAAGAAAGCAAGAGGAAATGAGAATGTCCAACAAAGCCATGATTAGAAAGTATATGAGAAGACCTGCAACATTGAGGCATAACTATTAAAGAAGCTAGGAGAGTGGCATTGAATTGAGAGAGATGGCAGCAGCTGACATAACACCCCAACCCAATGCAGAAAATGTGAAAAACAGGGTTGATAATGATGAGTAATATATTTCAGCTTTTTTTTACACAAGTACACAGTAGCTCCTCTTGCCTAGCATTACCTAATAATGGCCACAGTAATGTATTTCAACTTTCACTCAAGCACACCTTGCAACAGATGAAGTATGTCTGTCTTTTTAATACAAAAGAACACTAGTTCTGCTAAACCAGATTAGTGACTGTTTTATCCTACTTAAATGAGAGCAGGGTCAGTCATTTTCTTCCTTGCAGTTAGTCACCCATACTCAACAATTATAGTACGTTTGTTGGCTGAGTACACACCAAATATATGATTTGAGAAAACATCATTAATACATAATGAATGAATGAATGAATGAATGAATGAATGAATGAATTAATTAATTAATTAATTAATTAATTAATTAATTAATTAATTAAACACACTGTAGCCTATCTTACTTAGCACCACATAATAATGACTAAATTAATGTAGTTCAACTTTGTTATACTTAGGCAGAGTAAGAATCTATTGCTCAGTGAACCTGAAACCTTCCATATAGACATGTCCTCATTATGACATGTCAACAAACAAGTGAGGGATGACATTTTGCCATTTGCTGAGAAGTTATCAAAATTGGGGACTGAGATTTAGCCAGTGGCCTTTACTTGGTGGTTGTACACAAATTCGGGAAGCCGGCATATTAGCAGACAGCCTGATCAGGAATCTACTGCTCCTGCATGAGTAGTCTCTGAACCTGCAAACTGAGTTTTCTTTAGTTGGGACAGGCCAAAAAATAGACCTGTTACATGTCCATAAAATTCAATGGCATAAACCTTTTGCTTGTTCATGTCATAGCTGATAGGTGAAAGATGATCTACTAGAGATGGACCTGCAAGGCCTGCTCTGTACTTATCGACTATGTCCACTTTTTAAAATGATTTATCCATTTAATTATAAAGTGGTTCTAGTGTTCTGATATTTGCCAACATAAGTGTGCTTTCCACTTTTTGCATTAGACATTTGGGATGTTCACTCAGGCTCCTATGTTTTAGAGGCCTAATATTTCACTCTTTGAGATCTCACTCATTCATCAATCAGTGCCTCAAGTTGTCCATATGGCTTCATCAGTTTTGAATTATGCTGACAGTCCATATTGCACAGAGAAGGTTAAAATTCTAACATTCATACAGAAACTGTAAACTAGGAATATGCTTACTTCTCAACTTTTCCTGATTTCAGAGGACATCTCTGTTTTTTGCCTCATATTTTTGCCTGTCTGTCATATTTTTTTTATTTTCTGCTACATGACTGAAAATTACAGTTGGTTAAGAATACTAGTCATAAAATTTTCAAATGTTTGACACAAGGCCTGTTGCTCTGTTAAATTTTAAATGAGTTAGACTAATAATATTTAAAAATTGTCTCTGATTTTGGGCCTTTGTTGCCCCATTTTTTTAAATTCCTTTTTCCAGAATTTTTGAGTAAAGAAGCTGAGAGGTATGGGAAGATGTGCAAAGAAGAGTGAAATTAGTTTGTTTATTGGGCTGCTTCAGAGGGTATCCAGGTACTGCAGATATGCCTTCATCAGGTTCTCACATATTTCACAGAACTTCAAGATCTGAGATTCAGATGTTTCTTTTAAGGTTCATATAGTAGCGACTGCACATTTCCTTTACTTAGCAAAAAAAGTGAGTAAAACCTTCTTTTTTTTGCTTTTCTTTTTTTAACTGTTGTTTGTCCCCGTGATTACCAATCATCAAGTCTCATCAACTAGATTTTGAACTCATCTTTTAGAACCATCAGAGGGAATGACACCATTCAGGTCAGCCATGAGTGTTGCTTGTGTATTCAACACTGTGCTGGCAATGAGGATGTTTTTATCCACTTCCTTCTTCTGAAGGTCTACAGTCCTCTGTGTCACTCCTTGTAGGACAGGCTCCCTGTAGGACAGGTAATCCCATCCTCCCTGCCACCTTTGTGAAATGCATGCTAGACCAATCAAACTCAGGTCACTTGTACTGTAGTCAAGACTTTATCCCTCTATGACACCAGGCTGGCTGAATAAGGCCTTTGTAAAGTGTACATTTTAACTTTTACCCCCAGTAAGGGACCCAGTTTCTTATTAATGGTGGTCTTCTTAAAGGATAAATTCTAGCTGAGACCACAAGTAAGGGATCCTTCTTACTAACGATAATTTATTCTGGTGGCCTTAACCAAAGTACCTTTCAAGCCAACACCCTCTACAGACCTCAGAATTGTGAACTTAAAAATCCTCTTTTGTCACTTTGTCATTACATCAATGAGCTGAGTCTTAGTTCTCCAGATATTATCTTATTAAGTCTTCTTACCTGGTTTTCCATAAGGACAGGGCCAGATTGCAGATAAATTCCACATTCTTGCCCTGAGTGGCCACTAAAACCAACCCTAGCCAGTGCATTAACTTACTACAGTAGTGTTTTTCCTTAATTATAAAATTGAAGAGTATATTCTACATAAGCTGAATTTGCCCAGAATAATTTAGATTTTGCATCAGCACAACAAATGATTTTAGGAAGACAGGCTAACTTTTTATGGCATTTGCTCCCCAAAAGGAATGTCTATCATTATCCAGAATCCCTCTGTCTAGGAAGATCATGGGCTGCATAGAGTCTTGTTATACTTGTGTGAGATAGTGCCTACTGTTCATGTCTAAGACACATTCCATCAGGTCAGTGGTCATACCTGCCTCTTTCTTCAGAAATTCTTTGGTAATATTTGTACAGCTGTCACACAGTCTAACCTAAACATCTTCACTAAGCACTGCAAACTAGACATTGCATCCTGGACACATTCCTTCTTTGTGGCTACCACTTTCAGGTTCCTGATGACTCGCATATCTCATGCTTAACCTATGTTGATGCCACAGAGGGTGGGTGGTTGTCATAATGGTTCAGATGTTTACCTTACAGACACAAGGTGCAGGGTTTCATTCTTGTATGGAGTAATTGGCTAGACTTAAAATGGCCCACAAGGGTAGTTAGCCTAGTACTAATCTATGAACCTATATAGAGGCAGTTATATTGAAAATGTGTTCAGTGAGAAACTGCCAATAACAGTAACTACGAAAAACATGTTCTAGCAATGAGTGGAATTAAGGGTTTGGTCAAATCTGAAGTCCTGAGTGTTAGAGACCACACATTGAAAACAAATGAAGTCAAAAGATGTAGTACAAACACTGGCATGTAGAGTCACGAGGTTTGCTTCCCTTTCTGCACTGAATGTGTTTTTAACTATTTCTGTGATTGTTACCTTGTAACTACTAGTCTTTGTGTTCTCAATAAAAATGTCTATAGCTTTATTTTTGTTAATTGTTCTAGGCTCACTATAGTATATAAACTAAAGTATCTAACCTTTGTGCTTGAGAATCCTGCAAGACAACTCCACATGCCAGTGTTTGTAATCCCCAACATCTTCGCTAATCATCTTCCAAAGATTGTAAATAACGTCAAGATTTCCATTACTTGAAACCAAATGAACATCTTATTCTTATTAAAAAAGGATTTGCCTTTTTAGGATCATTTTGCATCATTATAATCATAATCCAAATGCATTGAGATTCAGCTAATCAAAATTCCTCTGTGTTCCCCCACATAGTTCAGTTTTGGAGGTAGTTTATCGAGGTAAGGGTGATATGGAGTTTGGGTGGCATAGCCCCCTAAAACCCCTTTATTTTGTAGGCATTTGCAGAGCTGAAGCTCACTAATGACTATTTCAACAAGTTTTACTTATATCAGCTGTCATAATTCCTGTCTTTCTTCTGTCTCTGACAACTGTGTAATTAGTAAGCAATATTTTCAAAACAGATTGCCTTCAAACAGCTCTTTATTACAAAAAAGTACAGTGCCATGTAACAGAAATAATGAATTTATATTTCTTAGAAAACCAGTGAGAAAAAGCTAATAATAAGATTTTAGATTTTAAGAAGAAAGGGTATATCATCTTACAGTCATAGCAGTTACAAGGCAGTGAGTCCAGACAGCATTTGCACCTTTCTAGTTCCTGTTCTCAAATGTCATCCCCTATGTTTACAAGGGCAAGCAGATTTATCCAGGGATGAATTTTCAGATAAACAATTCAATCATCAAAGATGGATGTCAAGGAACCAAGGGAGCAGCTTTGCTTAGTATATACGGGTAATTTATTCCACAAATGGGTAAATGCTGGGTAATAAGTATGTCTCTCCAGTGAGTTTTGTTTGTATGCTGGTGGAGGTTTAAGTCCTTTCTTCTGGTATTTGTGGAGCTGTTGGTCTTCCAGACATGCAAGAGATAAGTAAGGGTTGTGTTGTTAATGGCACAGAAAGCCAGACACAGATCATGAGACTGAGTGTAGGGATAGGGCTTCAAGTCTCTCCTGGCATTTTGTGTTCTTTAGGCCAGTAATTGTCTTAGTTAGGAATCTCTGCGGACTTCTGGTTGCCTGATGTTGTGTGTATTGACTCATGCCAGAGAAGGCATTATACTCTATAACTGGTCTAATCAGCAGTGGGTACATAGGGCTGATAACATCTTTTGATCTGAATGATATGCCCTTAGATATTAGTTGTGTTAAACAGAAGGATTTTCTACTGATTCTACATGGTGATTGAAGGAGAGACAGCATTACTGACCCAGATATCAAGATTCCTGATTAATTTGCATTAGAGTTGGGTTGTTGCCTCACAGCAAGAGGTTCTCCCATTCGATTCTCGGCTTGGGTTGGGAGTGCCTTCTCTGTGGAGTCTGCATGTCTTCCCCATGGTTGAGTGGACGTTCGAAAAACATGCGTTGAATGGGCGTGCCTTAGTTGAAGGTTGGGTATCGGGCTGGCAACTCGACACCATAAAACCCAACTGCCAATCATTAGTGGACCGTAGTTCCGCTGTGGCGACCCCTAACCGGGAAAAGCCGAAAGACAAACAACAACAACTGGCTATACTGTACATTGAGTGAAAGCTTTGTTTTTCAAATGTGACAATACTGCACTTTTTTGCATTTATTTTGAAGCCATTTTCTATACACCATTGTTTTAAGTAAACTCTTTCTCTAATGAAAGGGTATCAGAGAGTTGTTTGACAGTAACACAACTTGCATAAATATAGTAAGCCATCACACCTCTCAACTCTCCAGGTTTTTGCAGATTGTTTGGATTTTTGCCTCATATGTTTTGTCTGTTACTCATAAAATTTGTAGTTTTCTGGCAAATCACTGAGGTCTAAAGGCATTAAATAGTGACATACATTTCAGTTACACACTTAATATCCATCAGAAAATCCATGCTAACACAAATTATGTTATTCTACCAACTTTCTAGGTTTATAAGAGCACTACTTAACATCTTTTCCTATTTTCAGGCCTTTGTTTGCCCCCCCCCCATTATTTTTAGGCTTTGTCCAGAATTCTTGCACAAAATGGTTAAGGGGTGTATAAGCCATAGGTTTGGGTCTGTGGTTTAGAAGTCAGGGACGTATATGCTAAAAGGTAGGGGTCCCAGCACTGAGCTCTGAGTTAGAGCAGTAGCTACCCTTTCACTCTCTTAGGATGTGTTTGCTACCTTAACAACATGAGTTCTGTCTTCAAGCCAATTTGTTCTCTATCTTACCACATAAGGGTCACCAATTAGGGTGCTTAGCAATATCAGTATGGGGATTTGGGTAAAATGCCTTAGCCCGACCCAGATCGGCCATATGGATATAATGATCACTATTTACTACCTCTGTAGCGTGTTGAAAGAAGCTTGCTAAATTTAGGAAATCTTCCCTTGACAAAACCAAACTTTTGTGAGTCTATATAGATGAGGTTTTTCATATCATGGCTTATAAAATCAGGTATAATATGATCCAATTGCCTTGAAGATTAGACTGTGCAGGCTGATGGGTCTGTAGTTCCTGAGGTCTGCAGTAAAGCCACACTCGCAGAGAATCATCACAGCAGCAGCAGCAGCACGTCTCTACCATTCCAGGAAATAACATGTGGTTAAGCTGAGGTTAAACTAGTTTAGGAAGGGTTCCACCAGAGTATGTTTAGTACTATTTATTAGGCGTCCCGCTATATTATCTGGACCTGTGGAAATGTATTTTTTGATTTAGAGAGCATAGCTATAAAGTGTTCCTTTATGAGCTTGGGGGTTGTGATAGACTGTGGGGTTTGAAGAGTTACGATGAATGGTGAAGTTGTCAATGAATATATCTGCTTGCATATTGGTTATGTCTTTTGGGTCAGAGTTGGTGATACCATTTTGGATCATTTCAGTACTCTGTTGGGTTGTTATGTATTCATTTCCTGATGTAACTAAAGATAGATTTGTAGTCATTCTTTGCTTCTGATGCTAGAGAGCTCATATTTAGCTTTAGTCTTCTTGAGGATAGTGTTTCAGTTCTTGCTAATCTTTTTCACACAGTTATTAATATGGGACAACTTGGAATCATTATAGGACTTCAGAAGAAGAAGATTGTTCCTCTTGTTTTTTTATACTGGTGGATTGAAATGGTGTTTTTTTCTTACATTTCTGATTGTATTTGGTTCTAGTAGGAACTGCTAAATTTAAACAACCAAGTAGGTGGGAATAGAGCTCTGTGCATAAATAGCAGTCAGGGCTGCATCTGGACTCTCTATATTACAAGTAAATTTTGAGAATTCATCGTAGATTTTAAGAAGGCTTGTATGTTTGAATTCCTTAAATTCAAATGTGTTGGCTTCTTGGATGTTTGAGACTTTAATGGCTAAAGAGACAAGTTTGTGGTCAAATGTAACCAATTATGAGGATACTAAAAGAGTTCTACATGGTGTGGCTATGTTGGTTAGGACCAAGTGTAGAATGTTCTGCTTTCTAACTGGCAGGTTTACTATTTCTTCTAAGGGATTTGGGATCATAGGGATTACAAGGCAACTGAGCCCCAAGGCCGTTTCCTCCTTGCCAATAAATCCCTAGACCTTGGCTTTCATTTCAAGGAGGGCCAGCCTAATTATAGCAAGGGTGAATTTATGAGCAGCCATCCAATTGTTCAGCTCCTTTTTAAAGGCATACACTGTGTCACACTGCTTAACTTGGAGATGAGGTTTGTTCCAGAGAAGGGATAGGCACTGCATGACAAATTTATCCCTCTTCTTAGTCTTAGTTATTTGTTGGAGTAGATATAAATCTCTGGCTCTAGTGTCAGATGGACTGTTAGATTATTTTGAGGTATAAGAAATCCTGGACTTCTGGATCATTGTAGCCCTATAAGGAAGACACAGGTGTCCCTTAGGGAGTCTGTATGAAACCGTGTATAAGGATAAAACCTCATATTTTTCTTTTAGGCACTTGGTGTTTTTAG
>NC_056727.1:764298140-764313140 GCF_019279795.1 Protopterus annectens
TCCTTAGTTACAGCCATTTGCTCCCCAACTAGTCCTGACAGAGTACTGTATAAGGATTTTTTTTAAATCTACCGACTCATGACACTGCCAAATAAAATGTTCCCAGTTACATATTTCTTCCCATTACACCTCCAACATTTGCTGTCTAATTGAAGAAAATTTATTTGAAGTCTGCTTGGGGTATAAAAACACTTACAAGCAAACATCCTAAACCTTCTGGACTTTGTTGAGCACTTGGAAATTATCCACATGTCCTCTTACTGTTCCCTTGTAAACTGCTTTTCTAGTCTGCCTTCACAATAATTTCTGACCTACTCTGAATGATTCTTATAGTTATAAGGTTCATAAGTAGGTACTAGGCTATCGGCCCTAGGGCCTATGCAAGCCTAGCCAAAAAGGTACCCTGGCTTTCTCCACCCAAGAAAATTATTTTCCTGTGCTCCTGTTGAGCAGAGCCACAGAGGTGATCCCTGGGGTGAATTTCCTATTTCCCATCCAATCATCAAGATTTTTCTTGAAGAGTGCTAATGAGGAGCTCTGTTTGATATAGATAGGTAGTTTGTTTCAGAGTATGGGATATCTCTGGGACAGGAATCTATCCCTCCAGCATGTTCTGTTTATTGTAGTGACAAGGTTTAGGTCCCTAGAGCATGTAGCTCGGAGGGATTGGGATTTCTTTAAGTGGAGCATGTCCAACAGCTCTGGGTTTGACATAGCTTTGTATGTTAGGCAGAGATCACCTCTGAGTAGGCAATATGTGACCGAGTAAAGCTGGAGTTTTTTGAGACGGTTTGCATAAGGCATATGTTTGAGGCCAGTAATTCTCTTTGTGAGGTATTTCTGCGACCTTTCCAGTTGTTGTAGATGTCTTGTGAGGTACATACCAAAAGGGGTGTTGTACTCTATAATGGGTCTAATGAGTGATGAGTAGAGGGGAACAATGACCTCTTTTTCCCTGGATAAGAAACCTTTTGTGATGAGGTGTGCCACGTACAAAGATTTCCTGACTACTGTAGGGATGTGATTATCAAAGGAGAGACTACTGTCCACCTGTGTCCCAAGGTCTCTTATTACACTTTCGATGTTAAGTAGACTACCACCTATGTGGTAGCTCATGGGTACAGAGTTTTTATCATGACAATGCACTTTTTGGCATTGAGCTTGAGGTCATGGCTTTGACACCAGGCATCTCTCTCAGTGAGGCCCTTTTGTAGGATGTCCACATTGTTAGGAGTTTCGATTATGGCTCCTAGTTTGCAGTCATCTGCGAACTTTGTTAGCCAAAGACCTTCTGTGTTAGCCTGTACTTCAGAGAAGTAGATATCAAACAGGAGAGGACCCAGGACTGAACCCTGTGGTACTCCACTTGTCACTTGTCTGAAGTTGAATTTGGAGTCTGCTGCTTTCACAGTGTGGGTTCTGTCAGTGAGCCAGTTGGCAACCCATCTTGTGACATTGGGATGTATACCTAGTTTAGTGAGTTTATCTATAATTCCAGAGTGGGGAGTGGTGTCAAAAGCCTTGGCGAGATCTAGATAGGCTGTGTGAACCACCTTACCCTCATCTATGGCTTTGGTAACTGCTTCAAAGAAGTCAATCAGGTTTAGGAGACATGATCTGCCTTTTCCAAACCCAAACTTGGTGGGGTCCAGAGTTTTGAGACTACCAATGTCTTTGTTTATAAGTTCCATGATGATACGTTCCATGGTCTTGCAGACCTAGGCTGATTAGGCTAATGGGGCGGTAGTTTACGGGGTCCGTGGTGGCTCCCCCTTTGTGGAGTCGGATAACCGTCGCTGAGCACCATTTAGTGGGCACAAAGCCTGAGGTGAGGCTATGACTGATCATGGTGCTTAGGTGGGGTGCCAGTTCATTTTGTAGTTCATGTAGAACGCAGCCTGGGATGTTGTCAGGTCCCATGGATGCTGTGTTCTTGGCTTTGGAGAGTGTGGTTTTTACCTGTGCAGCCATGATTACAGGAACTTTGCATTCTTCTGGTATAGAGATGGGCCCTTTAGGGGGTGAGTGGGTAAAGTTAGCACTGAACCTATCTGCCAGGATGTTGGCAATATCAGTTGGTTCTGTATATTTAGTGCCATTGTGCTGTAACTCAGGGCATATCTGAGTGTTGCCATTGAGATTCTTGATATAGCTATAGAATGCTTTGTGTTTGTCTTTAGAATCAGTAGCGATTTTATTTTCATAACTAGCTTTGGAGGATTTTATGAGGGATCTCAGCTTCTTACTGAGGCTGACCAGGGATTTCTTCCAGTCATGGGATTTTGCTCTTTTTTGCAACAATTTCTTTCTTCTGTTGTAGAGATTGTTTATGGCAGGGGGCCACTAGATTGGCTTCCTTTTTTTGGAGGATAGCATCTTGGTTCTGTTAGGGATAGCACAATCCGTGCACTCGTGTGAGTGCTTATAAAGTGCATTTGTGTAGGATTCAGCAGGTGTACCTCTATTGTCCGTCTGCATGGGTGATGTGAAGTTTGCCACTTCTGTCTTAAGAAGTGTAAAATTGGCTTTGGAGAAATTTTTTACAGTGGCTTCCCTAATGGTGGTGGGGGCGGGATGTGGATGTCTAGGCTGATTAGCTTTTGGTCGGATCTGACCAACGGGGAATTGACCTCTGGTGTGGAACACCGGCCGCCCTTGTCGGTAATGACCAGGTCTAGGATATTGCTGCCCCAGGTGGGGGTGTGGATAAGTTGATCCAAGGCATTGGAATTTATGAATTCCAGAAAACGTTGAGCAAAAGAGTTGGTACATGAGTAGTTTTTCCAGTTAATGGTGAGGTAGTTGAATTCGCCATTATTAGGGTGTTGGGTTGTACCCTAATATTTACATACAATATTTTATAGGCCCTACTACTTACCCCCTTTTTAACAGCAGCTTCTGTTCTAGATTTGACTGAAAACTCTACCAGAACAGGCCTTTCACTCCATATCCCAGTCTTTTTCCCAGTGCTGTGATATCAGTCCCTGATAAGGAAGGTAGCCTCTAACCTACAGTCCAAACTTCTTTTTGGCCTCATCCCAATATATTACCTTTACCTCTCTAGTTATTTGATCCCAACTCTTTGGTTCCTAGGCCAGTTTTCTCCAGTAAATTTAGCCCCCTCTTGCCTATTTTCTGTACCCCTGCTTGCTGTCATTCCTATTGGTAAAATCTCCTTTCTCCATTCCAGTGTTGGCTTAGTTTTTAGAATACTTTTTGCAACTTTAAGAATCTAACATTCTGTATGGTGGTTATTGTTCTCCTTAAGGATCTGCATCCAAAATTCCACTCTCTCCTTATTTCTTGAACTCTTACCCGTTACATCATCTTCCCTTTCCACTTTGAATTATAACCCATTGCTTGTGTTATGTATATGAGCCATTAACTGTGCAGCTGTAAAATACCCCTTTAAATCAGGTAATACTAAACTACCTTGTTCTACTAGGATGATCAACTTACCCCACTTAACTCTTGCCCTATTTTCCTGCCAAATAAATTCCTTCGCCTCTTTATTAATTATTGCCCATGACTTCTCCTCTGTTTGATAAAAATATGCCTGTCTTGTATATAAAACTAAAGGAACTAAAAACATTTACACTGCTTGTATCTTACAATCCATATCCATAAACAAAACATTTTGTCAGTTTATGTATTATCTTTTTAGTCTCTTCCCACATAGCTTAGCTGCCATAACAAAAGCCTTTTTAATCCATAATCCTAAATAGTTATTTTTATCATGTCCTCATAAATATGGGTATTGCTGAATAAAGTCATGAGTGGGTACATAATGTACCATTAATTTTAGAGCCTGAAAAGACTTGAAAAGGTGTCAACATTTTCCTCAGCTAGCAGATATCCTTTCCTGGATTTATCAAGTTCAAAATAATATCATCTTCAAATAAAGCCAACTTTTCTTAATTACCATACCAATTATATCCTTGAATTTCTGAGTCCCTTATTTCCTTTGACAGTGGCTGTAAAAATACAGCAAATAACAAAGGGGAAGAGGACACTCCTGCCTGGATCCTCTATTGAAATACAATTTATCAGAGAAGAACCCTTCCAACTTTAATTCTTGCCTCTGATCCTTCTTATATTCTCCTAATTAACCTCATTATTGTATCAGGGAATGCAAATACTTCTATTGCTGTACTCATAAATTCCCTGCTTACTCTGTCAAATGCTTTCGCCATTTCAGGACCCACTAATAACATCATATTTTCTTACATTCTGCTTTCTTTTGGATCATCATTGGTTTAGTAATGCTGTCATATGTTTGCCTCCCCTCCACAAAATCACATTGATACATATTTATGAGTCTTATCAACACCTTTGCTGTTCATTTAGCTAGTATAAATACACGCACTTTATAATCAGGTTTAAAATTGAAATGGCAGAACATCACTCCATCGCAGGTATGGCAAGTGCAGCAGCTCAAACTTGCTCCAAAACTCAAAAAACAAAGCCAGCACAATGAGGTGATTGTAAAACAACAGTTTAATGAAAACCTGTTCAAAACATCACTAGGGGTAATAAAAGCCCCTGTGTGAATGCACAGATTATACAAAATATGCAGCAAACCAGTTTCGGCTAACCTAGCCTTCCTCAGTGCAACAAGGTTAATAAATGAAGGCAGAGTCTGAGCTGTATATAAAGACAGCTCCATTATTCAATTAGATATAATTGAAAATTTACAAATGCTCATTCAGACCAGGGCTGAACAGCACACCTATTTTGATTATCCATTTCTTCTCCTTGGAATTTAATATGGAGTGCCAGCCCCCTTTACAATTCCTGTCCCCACAGGTTTGCTGCATATTTTGTATAATCTGTGCCTTTACAGGGACTTTTATTACCCCTAGTGATGTTTTGAACAGTTTTTCATTAAACTGTTGTTTTACAATCACCTCATTGTGCTGGCTTTGTTTTTTGAGTTTTAAAATTGAAATGGATGTATATGAGGCTTGGCCTGACAAATCTTTACTCTCTTTGGGTGAGACAGCCACCACTGATTTCTTCCAAGATTCTGTTTTCCCCTCCTTTTAAAATACCATTAAACAAAGCGAACCTTCTGTCTTGAAACTAAATACCACAGATTTGTATAAACATAGTTGCTAATGTGAATGAAAGAAAGTATTACTGTAGAGTGTGTGTACCAATGTATCAGTTGGAACAGTAGGGCAAACCTGAATATGTACGTGTGCCAACAGGCAAATATTCATTCTGAGGTTCCTACTGTTATCTGGTGGGCACTGTCACATGCCAATAACCGGGCATAAAACAGGCAGTAAAGACTCCCAACACTGTAGCTCCACTATGTTGGAATGGCCTAATTATCTGAGGTCCAGAACTGTTTTATCTTTTTCTGTAGCTTCATACAAGTGTTCTTGGTCTGCATTCACTTAACACATGTCCCATGTTTTTTTTTTTTATTTTACTTAAGTCTGCTGTGACAAATGGTTGCCTATGGACGGGGCGTGTTCATTCTACCCTTTCTCTGCATACCTATATACTCTTTCTTTACTCAACATCTGTCTCTCCTACTCTTCCCTGGCATCTAATGTATACCATCCCCCAACACGATACATTTTCCATTCCTTTGCTGTCCTTAGATACACTTAAATACTCTTTTTTAATATATGAAGACAAACAATGCACCTCCTAGAAAGACGAACAAGCTCCGTACAAACCAAACGTAAAAGTGCAGAATAAAATCCAGTACGGAGTTTGAAACACAGCCAGTCTTTATTAAAATGACAAATACAAATAGGTGAGCACTTTCATGAGTTAAATACCCGTTTCATCAGACCTTAATACAATATTTTTCAAAGTTTGTGTTTTATAAAACTTTTAAAAAACATGGTCCAATGACGATGTGTAAATGTCATTACATCATTCAAGTACTTGGCTTCTTAAAAGGGCTATCATAAGATGCATGCATTAAAAAGGCAACACCAGTCCAAATATCAATGCATCGAAATTGTACTAAATAAGAACATATGAAAATGCATAAATATATGTAAACATAAAATATATATATATATATATATATATATATATATATATATATATATATGTGTGTGTGTGTATGCATATACAAATTTTCATTTAAATAGTGGCCTAGTTTTGAAAATAGATTTGAGTGGTAATTCATAGGTTCATAGGTGTGTACTAGGCTAATGGCCCTGGAGCCTTTACAAGCCTAGCCCATAGAAGTGCCCTGGCATCGTGCTGCCCGATGTTAGTTCCCAGTGCCTCTATCAAGTAGAGCCACTGAAGTGATCCCCAGGGTGAACTTTCTATTTCCCATCCACTCATCAAGATTTCTCTTGAAGAGGGACAGTGAGGTGCTCTGCTTGACAAGTATGGAAAGTGTATTCCAGAGCATGTGCAGTCTCTGGGTGAGGAACCTGTCCCTCCAGCATGTTCTGTTGATTGTGGTAATGAGGTTGAGGTCTCTGGAGTGTGTGGTGTGGAGGGATTGGGATTTCTTTAGTTGTACCATTCGTAACAGAGGTGGGTCAGACATGGCTTTGTAAGTCAAGCAGAGATCGCCTCTTATTAGACGATATGAGACAGAGAATAGCCAGAGTTTTTTTGAGTCTGTCCATGTAGGACATGTGTTTAATGCCTACGATCCTTTTCATGACATACTTTTGTGGCCTTTCCAGCTGTTCCATGTGTCTATCGAGGTACATGCCAAATGGGGCATTATACTCGATGACTGGCCTAATGAGGGAAGAGTAGAGAGAGATGATGACCTCTTTCTTCCTGGATGCAAAACCTGTGGTAATCAGATGAGCTACATAGAAGGACTTTCTCACCACAGTGGCAATGTGGTGGTCGAAGTAGAGGTTGCTGTCAACCTGTGTCCCCAGATCTCTTATAACATCTTCCATGTTCCGATTTGGTAATTAGTGGGAACTGAGTTTTTCCCAAAGGGGATGACAACGCATTTTTTGGCATTAAGCTTAAGGCCATGGTTTCGACACCAGTCATTGGTCTCAGTGAGGCCTTTCTGCAGGATGTCTACATCACTTGGGGAGTTAATAATGGCTCCTAGCTTGCAGTTGTCTGCAAGCTTGGTCAGCCAGAGTCCCTCCGTGCTGGCCTGGAGTTCTGAGAAGTAGATGCCAAACAGGGGAGGACCCAGGACCGATGCCTGTAGGACTCCACTCATGACTGGTCAGCAGTCTGACTTGGAGTCAGCTACTTTCACACTGTGTGTTCTATCTGTCAGCCAATTTGCAACCCACCTAGTGATATAGGGGTTGATGCCTAGTTTGGTGAGTTTATCAATAATTTCTGAGTGGGGAATGGTATCAAAGGCCTTGGCCAGGTCAAGGTAGATTGTATGAACTGCCTTGCCCTCATCCACAGCTCTGGTGACTGACTCAAAGAAGTCAACCAGGTTGAACAGGCATGATCTACCTTTCACAAAACCAAACTGTGTGGGATCTAGAGTTTGGAGATTCCCTATATCCTTGTTAATTAGGTCCATTATGATGATGCTCTCCATGGCCTTACATATCAGACTCGTCAGGCTAATAGGGCGATAATTTCCAGGGTCTGTGGTCACTCCCCTTTTATGGCTAGGGATGACTGTAGCAGTGCACCATTCGTTAGGGACAAAGTATGAGGTGAAGCTGTGATTGAACAGGGCACACAGATGTGGTGCCAGTTCACTTTGTATTTCATGTAGAACACATCCAGGGATATTGTCAGGTCCCATGGAAGCTGTATTCTTGGCCTTGGACAATGCAGCTTTAACGTGTTCTGCATTAATGCTGAGTGATTGGTCCTTTAGTGGGAGAAAAAGGGGTAAAGTTGGCACTGAATCTGTCGGCCAGTATGTTGGCAATATCTGTTGGCTCAGTATAGGAGGTATCATTGTGCAGTAACTCAGAGAAAACCTGGGTATTGTCATGGAGATTCTTGATATAACTATAGAAGGTTTTGTGGTTGTTTTTAGTGTCTACCACGTTTCTGCCTTCATAGCTGGATTTAGAGGTTTTGATGAGGGATCTCAACTTTTTGTTGAGGCTAATAAGGGAGCTTTTTCAGTCTTGGGACTTCACCTTTTTCTGCAACAGTTTCATCCTTCTATGGTAGAGTTTATTAATGGTAGGGGACCACCAGAATGGCTTACTTTTTTTGAAGGAGAGCGTCTTGCTTCTATTGGGTATGGCTAGTTCCATGCATTTATGTACGTGTTCTTACAGTGCATTGGTGTGTAATTCGGCAGTCATGCATCTGTTTTTCATTGACTTGGGTGCTGTGAAGTTAGCCACCTCTCTTTTTAGGAGCCCAAAGTCAGCTTAGGAGAAGTTTTTCATGGTGGTTACCTTTGTGGGATTTCATGGTGATTACTTTGTGGTTGGATCTAACCAGGGAGGAATTGACTATTGGTGTAGAGCAACGGTTGCCCATCTTAGTAATAACCAGGTCAAGGATGTTGCTTCCTCTAGTGGGGGTAAGAATGAGCTGGTCCAAGGCATTGGAATTGATGATTTCCAGGAAGCATTGGGCCAGTGTATTTGTACATGAGTAGTTTTCCCAGTTGATGGAGGGGGTAGTTGAAGTCACCTAGGATGGGAGTGTTGGGTTGGACCCTAATAGTTTCCAGGATGCTTAAGAACGTGGAGTGAGAGTCTTGGGACATGGTTGGGGACCTATAGCAGGCTACAACCTGAATCGCCATCTTACCCAATGTTAGTTGTACCTGAAGTATCTTAGACACATTATGTTGGGCTACTAGTCTTGGAGGTGTGCGTATCCTTTATGAATATGGAGACACAATCACCTTATGGAGCTTTGGTCCATGTTCTGGGGCTGAAAGGTGTGGAATGAGTTATAGCCTGGTAACGCAGGGGTACTTTCTTCTGCTTTAAACCAAGTCTCTGGTACAGCACAAATGTCAATGTTCTCCATTTTGAGGAGTGCTTTGAGATTTAGACTTCTAGCGTTGAGCAACCTGACCCTCAGATTGCATTTATTTATAGTTGTTATGGTAGTAATATGGTCTTTGGAACTACACCTAAAAAAGGTAATATAGGGGTGACAAGAGCCTTAGCCAGTATCCAGAAACCCAGGGTTGACAGATGCAGGCCATCTCTGGCAAAGCATCAACATCTGTCAACCATGTCATCCCAAGCATACAGATACTGGATCCCCTTAGAATGACACCAGAAACTAAGCAATTGTTGAAGTCAATCATTTTCTGCTTGTACTGCGGTATCATTCTGGGCGACGGTAGGATGCTGCTCAGGGCTAGGGTCATACCTATGTCCATTCAAACCCGTCTTACCATCTGCCCTAAGTCGAATAATACATTTAATTTCTTGAACTTCTGTGTGATTAGAAAGATCTCCCTTGAGCTCACTATCCTTAATCTGTTCTACAGCCATAAAATTGAACTGGTGCTCAGAAGAGCTATTGGCTATGTGTTTAGCAAGTGCATTGTTAACATTATGCGTAGTGATACTATAAATTTGCTCTCTGATATGATCTTTCAGTCTTTCATTGGTTTTTCCAGTATACAAAACATTACAAATTTTGCACTGGGCTAAATACACTATGTTAGTACTATTACAATCTGCTTGCACATAGAATTTAAACTGTTGAGCAGTGACGGATATATGAAATGGCCACTATTATTTATGTATGAACAATAATTACAAGCTGTGCAAGGTTTTGTGCAAAATCCACTATTACCAGTCTTGTCTGTTGTTTGATCATAATTTCTATTTCCGCATAGCATTCTCTTAATATTTTTCTTATTCTTATATCTAAAATTAGGTAGTGTGCCTACTATATTGCTATTCCTAGTGTCTGTGGTAAGAATTTTCCAGTGCCTGCTAATAATCTCTCTGATGTATTTGTTGTCATTACTATAAAATATGGACTATTTCAAATGCTGTTTCTCTGATTTAAATGTTCTCCTATTCTGTGACTTATCACTATTCCTGGAAAAGAAAGGACGAAACTTGTTATCTCTATCATGTTTTACATCATCAAAAATAGAAATGATGTGTGATTCCTGGTAACCTCTAGATACAAATCTAGTACTCAACTCCATTAACTTGTCCTCAAAACCTTTATCTGTGGCATTTAACCTAGAGGCTCTAGTGGCTTGCCCTCTCACTACATTAGGAAACACATAAGAGGGTGCATGCTATTTATGCATATTCACATATATATATTTTTATTTTTTATTTTTACTTTTATATATGCATTTACATATGTTTATGCATTTTCATATATTTTTATTTAGTACAATTTTAGATGCATTAATATATATATATATATATATATATATATATATATATATATATATATATATTTGGATTGGTGTTTCCCTTTTAATGCATGCATCTTATGATAGCCCTTTTAAGAACCCAAGTACATGAATGATGTAATAACATTTACACATTGTCATTGGACCATGTTTTTTAAAAGTTTTATAAAACACAAACTTTGAAAAATATTGTATTAAGGTCTGATAAAATGGGTATTTTGCTCATGAAAGCGCTCACCTATTTGTATTTGTCATTTTAATAAAGACTGGCTGTGTTTCAAACTCAGTACTGGATTTTATTCTGTCTTTTTTAATATACTTTTCTGTCCTTAAATGCATTTCTTGACATTCTCCCATTTCTCCTTTTCCTTTCATAAGTCTTCCTTCTCTGCTATTTCTGTGTAAATTCTGCTTTAGTTGTAACCAGGATATTCACTAAGTCCTCCATTAAACAAGCCTGAAAGTGTAAAAACTGGATATTTCTAAAATGTAATCCTTGAATTAAGGTAACAGACAATTGAGATGTAATAATCCTGCCATTTTATGTAATTATATTTACTAATGGATTTCATGCATTGAATACTTAATGTGTCAAAGTTCAGAAGGCTGCATGGAGTAATATGGTTTATTAGGTTGAACAGAGGTGACAGGAAATGACTCTGATAATATGGACAGGAAAGAAGAAGGTAGGCTGCAGTGTCCCACTGCAGTATAAAACAATATATGTTTACTAAAATGTCATTGCTGACTGCACAACAAAATTCCTTACTGTAACAAGTTACCAAACTGCACACTGTCTTTGAGTCAAACCATAAATGGACTGTATGACAGACCAAAGATCATATGTAATCTGAACAAAACCTTTTTTTTTTCTTTTTTCTATCCAGCCTAAATACCCAGAGAGTTAAGGCATGAAATTCAGTTAATTTCATAATATGGTGGTTAAATGGGTGCTCTATCTTGGAATGTCGTATTACTGCAATGAGCATATTATTTTATGCAGTAACATCCTTGACCATTCTTGTAAAAGAACATAACATTATAAAAATGGTATATTTACTTGTCTCTAGCTGTTCTGCTCTGAATTGACACTTTTATTTCTAAGACATAAAAAAGACAAACCTTAGCAAACCTGGTGCAATATATTACAGTCTGAATGAAACAGATCAAATAATGAAAGCCTTTTAGGGAACAAAAAATAAATTGCTTATAAAAATCATGAGGGAGATCATCTGCTTCTGGGCGTTTATGAGTTAGAGTATTAGAAATAATAACATATATATAGTCAATCTGATAGGAGTTATCTAAGGAGAATATGTGCACTTGCCAAAAGCAGAACATTGCATGTGAGAGTGTTTGCCGACTATTGCTTCAAATTAGTGGCACAGGCAGCAAAGAAAGTGCATTTTGTTGAACAAGAACAATTATTATTATTATTATTATTGTTTATTATTATTCATCTTTGCTTGCCAAGAAAGTCCGACTGGGAGAAATCTTTATCTGCAAAGGTATGGGGAGAAAAGCTCCAATATAGTTTTACAGACCATTTAGAATAGCAACTCATAATATTAATTTACATAGGTTATTTGTTGTACATGCATAAAAATTTGCTTACAAATTATGACAACAATGTGAGAAAATTGTATATACACAGTCTGAGTGTGTCAGTATCAGTTTTACAATGAGTCAAAATTTCATTGAAAGTAATAAAAGTTGTACTGCACACCTGAACAAAACAGTGAGAGAAATTAAGACACGATATATGGGTATAAGAAGTTAGATTGAATGGAGGCATCAGAAATATTAATTAGACAAATTATAGTGATATAATTTCAGAAAAATAGCTTTTATTGAAAGTCATTGAGATTGTAGTGAAGTAGGAGGTAAGAGACGTGGAGAGTATTTTTGAAGAGCAGAGAGAGGAGAAGGATCTGTATTTATGGAGCTGGTAAGGAGGTAGCAGTAGGCGTGTGTGTGATAATGTCATTAGTTTTAGAAAGAGAAGGCTGTTTGATAGGAGTGAGGAGAAGAAGGGTGAATGGTGATGATGTGTGAGAGAGTATAGTGTGATAGACATAAGGGATACATTTTAACTATGTGAGAGTAGGATGAGGGAAAAGGGAGTGCTTGCTGAGAGAATGTTCTGGAGTGTTTGAGTGCTTAGTGAGATTAACCAGGAGTATTGCATGAGCACAGCCACTTATTGTTTAGGTGTTGTTTTACCATTGCTTTGAAACTATTTTTATTTTCGAAGTGTTTTAGGTGAATTGGCATAGTGTTCCAGAGCATGGTGACAGGGTGAGAGTACAGGGAGGCACCAGCAGGGTTGTTAGATTAAGATATAACCAGGATGGATTTGTGTTCCAGAACATGGTGACAGGGTTAGAGTACAGGGAGGCACTGACAGGGTTGTTAGATTAAGATATAACCAGGATGGATTTGTGTTCCAGAACATGGTGACAGGGTTAGAGTACAGGGAGGCACTGACAGGGTTGTTAGATTTAGATATAACCAGGATGGATTTGTGTTCCAGAGCATGGTGACAGGGTGAGAGTACAGGGAGGCACTGACAGGGTTGTTAGATTTAGATATAACCAGGATGGATTTGTGTTCCAGAGCATGGTGACAGGGTGAGAGTACAGGGAGGCACTGACAGGGTTGTTAGATTTAGATATAACCAGGATGGATTTGTGTTCCAGAACATGGTGACAGGGTTAGAGTACAGGGAGGCACTGACAGGGTTGTTAGATTTAGATATAACCAGGATGGATTTGTGTTCCAGAGCATGGTGACAGGGTGAGAGTACAGGGAGGCACTGACAGGGTTGTTAGATTTAGATATAACCAGGATGGATTTGTGTTCCAGAGCATGGTGACAGGGTGAGAGTACAGGGAGGCACTGACAGGGTTGTTAGATTTAGATGTAACCAGGATGGATTTGTGTTCCAGAGCATGGTGACAGGGTGAGAGTACAGGGAGGCACCAGCAGGGTTTCTAGATTTAGATATAACCAGGCTGGATTTGTGTTCCAGAGCATGGTGACAGGGTTAGAGTACAGGGAGGCACCAGCAGGGTTGTTAGATTTAGATATAACCAGGATGGATTTGTGTTCCAGAGCATGGTGACAGGGTTAGAGTACAGGGAGGCACCAGCAGGGTTGTTAGATTTAGATATAACCAGGATGGATTTGTGTTCCAGAGCATGGTGACAGGGTGACAGTACAGGGAGGCACCAGCAGGGTTGTTAGATTTAGATATAACCAGGCTGGATTTGTGTTCCAGAGCATGGTGAGTGGGTGAGAGTACAGGGAGGCACCAGCAGGGTTAGATTTAGATATAACCAGGATGGATTTGTGTTCCAGAGCATGGTGACAGGGTTAGAGTACAGGGAGGCACCAGCAGGGTTGTTAGATTTAGATATAACCAGGATGGATTTGTGTTCCAGAGCATGGTTACAGGGTGAGAGTACAGGGAGGCACCAGCAGGGTTGTTAGATTTAGATATAATCAGGATGGATGTTGGATTGTACATTTCTAGTGTTAGTATATGGTTGTTATACATTTTCTAGGGCTGAGCATTTGTCTGCGCATTATATAAGTTTGTGGGCTTTTATAAGTTTGGAGTAGGACATGAAATATGGAAGTTCTAGGCAGTTGTGGTTTTATAATGCTGTACAGTGATGTGCTGACTGGGTGGCATTTTACTGCAAATGTTGCTATTTTATGATAGCATGAGCCCAGTTTTGTTCTAAAGGTAGTGTTTAGGTTTGCAAAAACAGTAGCTGTGTACAAAAGGGATGGGAACAGATAGATCTGGGAAAGCATTTTGTAGTATTAACTTTGAGGAACTCTTTTCGGCCCTACAGAGGGAGCCTCACTTTCTGTGGGTTTTCTTTATAGCCTGGAGTAGGTGTGTTTCATATTTGAGATTGTCATTGAGTAAGACTCCTAGAAGTTTGGTCTGAGAGACTGTTTTAATTTTTGTTTAGTTTGCTGATAAAATATGGAATGTCTACCTTTGTTCTGAGCATTGTTTGTGGGGAAATATCATTACTTAGGTTCTTCTAGTGATTTGAAGTAGGTCTGAGTTTGAAAGCCATGGTTCTGTAGAAAGAAAAGCCTGTTGCATGATATCCTGCAGGTCCTCTAATGTTGATGCTGAGCAGATGAGTGCAGCATCATCTGCGTATTGAAATAAGGTTGCATCTTTAGAGCAGTGTGAAATCTATTAATAAGGTGTTATAAGTAGTAACCCTTGAACTGATCTTTGTGGCTTCTCCAATTGTAACTGGAAGGAAATATGAGAAATCATATTGCCATTTAACTGCTTGCTGTTTATTTGTTGGGTAACTAAGAAACCAGGTAAGGGATGGGTTATCAAGATGAAGGGATAAAAGTTAACAGAGAAGTTTTTGGTGAGATACTGTATCAAAAGCTTTGGACAGACTGAGGAATAGGGCTGATACTAGGTTACCATTGTTCCCATGATTGACTGTATTGGTGAATTTAAGGAGGACAGTTGTGGTGCTATGACATGTGTGGAAGCAGTAGGTTGTGGTTTGTAAGATATTGAACTAGATGGTATGGACACATTTTTTCAAGAATTTATGATAGGGGTAATACTGCAATAGACTCATTTTATAGACAGAGAGAGAGAGAGAATTAGTAGTGATTGATAACTTCAGTAACAGAAATGCGAAAATTCT
>NC_056727.1:764323140-764428140 GCF_019279795.1 Protopterus annectens
TGAATCACAGTTTGCTTTTCTGAAGTGTCAGGTATCACACACTCACACATCTGATAGGGAACCTTAGCTTGATTTTCTCATAAATGCAACAGAACATTTGATAAGTTAGTTCCTGTATTCTGTAGTACAGCTGGTTACTTCCTTCTCATATTAGAATCTACGTTTGGCCACATGACTTCTTACTGTACCTTTCATATAACTGATAGGGATGGCACTTAACTAACTGTAAAAACATAGTTTGCTTGTCTAGCTTGTAGTGGGATTTCTACTGTTGGCCTGCACAACTCACAATCACTTCAACCATCCTACACACTTGAGTTTATCCTGCAAATTCAAATACTGTATACTTCTGATAAACTTCTCATTCTGCATTCTCAGACTCTAGATATCTTATTTATATTTACCAATTTCTTGCTATGTACAGCTGTGACTGAAACAATATTTAAATGATCTAAACACATGACTTTTTCTTCCAAAGAAGAGTATTGTTACTCAGAAAGAGTGGTAATTTGTTTAAATCATCCGAATTACCATGATCTCTACACAAAGTGAAAATGATTTCATATTCCTGTCCTCTCAGCAAAATAAATCACCTTATAGTTCTTTTTTTTTTCAAAACAAGTTTATTGTTTTAACATATAAGAGAAATATCATAACAATTTTATACAAATAATTAAAAATAGGTATTATTATAATATTCAACAAAACAACTAAAGTATTTACAAAGACATCCACTACAATCAGATCAATTAATTAAACTAAAATACTGTGCTATTGAAATTAGAATTTTTTTAACAAATTTTGTAAATTATCCCATACAATAAAATGTGATGTTTTTCTAGTTGTTCTCATTCTAATTGTGCTTATTTCCATATGACACATTATATTCATAACATTTTAAATTCATTGAACGAAGGAGGTGTATCTGAAATCCAATTTCTAGTTATTGTTTTCCTAGCCACTGCTAGGATAGACCATAACAAGGGAAGCTTAATCTTTTTAACACATTGAGGTACAGGTGTGTTGAATAATATAAGAGACTTAGAAATAATGAAATTATCTGTAAAAAGAGCCTGCAAAATTCATTAATTGACTTCCAGTATTCTTTCAACTTCATACAGTCATAAAACATATGAGCCCAGTCAGCATTAATTTCTACATTACATCTCTTACATAGATTATCTTTATTATTAATTTTATTCATCATCAAAGGTGTATAAAAAGATCTATGTAAAAATTTCCATGTATAAAGTCTCCAGACAATGGAAGATGTAGTTCTATAAGCAGATTCCAATATATATTGTTTATCTTGTTGAGTTGGTGGGTCCCCATTAATAGAGGTGAAATAATTCCAGTATGAATCTACATTGTAAAAAGTTTCTTGTCTGATAATTTTATGTATATATGAAAGTTTACCTTTATCAGAAACTTTATGCTGTAAATTTATTATCAAGTAATCAATCAGTTTTGGAATAGATTCTTTAACTGTTATAGACATTAGATCTATTCTATCAATGAGATGTTGTCTAAAGATCTGAACCTCTAACCAGCAAGTTTCTCTTAGATCAAATTCTTGTTTTAAGAAATCTAGATTTTTAACTTTATTATCAGATATCAGCTGATACCAGTACTTTAGATTATTATCTATAGCTAAATGAGCTCCTTCAGAAGTAGATGACATAAGCATACCCTGAGTATAAATTATAGGAATACAATAAAATTCCATTCCCTATACTTAGGGTGCATGAATATAAAGTTACGATAACTAATAATAATATTTAATGGGTAACAGACCATATGTTTAGGTGTAATAGGTGAAGTACAAAATTCCTTTAGCAACCACAACATGGAGTTATTTATAATCATATTTGTATGTGTTAAGGAGATTTTCATGAAGTGCATACTAATTAGCTCCCAATAATCTTTCCATTTTATGACATATGACCGATCTATTAATAAAGTAATAACTTTTATAATAGAAGAGATAATATATAAATTAAAGTCTGGAAAAGAAATACCCCTTGAGACCAGCTATTAGTATGTTTCTTTAATGCAATCCTAGGTCTATTAGGTGCCCATAAGAAATTTAACATTAGTGTATTCAGTTTCTTGATAGTTATTTTTGTAGGTGAAAGTATTATTGATTGTATTAAGTATAAAATCTTGGGGAATATTATCATTTTAATAATTGTAAGTCTCTCCTCCATAGTAAAAACATATTATTCCAGGTATTAAAAAGATTTTGTATATTAAGAAAACAGGTATTATAGTTATTATATATAATAGATTTAATATCTTTAGATAGTATTATACCTAAATAAGTTATCTGACCTGAGTTGGGTACATATTTAGTAAAATCACTAATGAGAGTATTTTTTGTGTATATATAGGTAGTATTTTAGTTTTTCTTCATTGAATATTAAACCAGAAATACTTTTAAAATTCATCATTTTATCAAATAAAGACTGCATAGAAGAATTAGATCCTGCTGATGTAATTAGAACATCATCTGCAAAAGTTGAATTTTTGATGTTGTATTTTCTTCTATTTCAAAACCCTCTATGTCAGTACTGTTTCTAATCAAATTAGCCCAAGGCTCCATTACTAAAGTGAATAATAGTGGAGAAAGTGGACATCCTTGCTTTGTACCTTTAAGAATGGGTATTTTTGTGAAACATATGTTCCTACCTTAATATAAGCCAGCGTTCCTTTGTATAAATGCTCAATTAAATTTACAAATGCATCAGAGAAATTTGTGCATTTCAGTAAGGTAAACAGATAGTCCCAACTTACTGAATCAAATGCTGAACCTATATCAAGACTAATAAGTGTTAAATCTTTCTTTTTCCTATTTGCAAAATCAATTAATGTTAAAGTTCTTCTTATATTATCAAAAGTATTTCTATTTACAATGAAGCCCGTCTGATCTATGTCTGTAATGCCGGGGATAATTGTCTTCAATCTATCAGCAAAAATACTCATAAACATTTTATAATCAACATTAAGTAATGAGATGGGTCGATATGAAGAACATCTAGTTGGATCTTTATTAGGTTTTAAAATTGGTGAAATAAATGTATATTGCCAAGATGGGGGTTATTAACTCAGTTTGGGCCAGAATAAAACCTTATGTATTAATGAATATGTAGTTTTAGAAAGGATTTTATATATCTCTGGTATAATACCATCATTACCCGGTGCTTTGTTTGATTTAAGCTTATTTATTTGTGTAATAACTTCTGTATATGAAATACTCTTGTCCAATAGTTTAATCTGTTGTTTATTAAGCTTTTTATTCATGTTTGTGGTTATAAACTCCTTTATTTTATCTTTAGGTTCCATGTTAATGTTGTTATGGTTAATCTTGTGAAAGTGATTTCTAAATTCATCCAGTATTTCTGGTATACTAGAAACATTCTTCTTTTCCTTAGAGAAAAGATTTCTTTGATATGGTTTTGTTTATTCAATCTTTTGTTTTATTTTTAAGTCTATGTAAGTATTTGGGGCTTATTGAATAAGACAAAAACTTGTATTTCTCTAAAGTTATTTTAACTTTATGAGTTAAAATTTCTTTGTATTTCTCATTTAGTTTGTTTATTTCTTCAATAACTTTCTTGTCCATAATATTTTCTTTATTATTATGTTTATAAGAGTCTAGTTTACTTTGAATATCTAACAATTCCTTATCCCAAGATTTCCTTTTGTTATTATACCATCTGATACTTTGTC
This sequence comes from Protopterus annectens, assembly GCF_019279795.1. NCBI lineage: Eukaryota > Metazoa > Chordata > Ceratodontiformes > Protopteridae > Protopterus > Protopterus annectens. Next base: position 764,326,870 of record NC_056727.1, read on the forward strand.
CATATAGATATGATTTTAAGGCATCCCAAACATAGACAATGGAGACTTCAGGAGTATTATTTATGTCTAGAAAATGTTGTACTTCTGAAAGTATATATTCTTTATAGTCTTTTAGCTGAGTTAAGTATGCTGGTATCCTTTTGATCTGAACATTATGAGTATTTTTATCATGAATTCGAAAACAATTGAGTTATGATCAGATATAGGACATGAAATGATTTTGGAATTAATTAAATCTGTTACCATCTGGTTAGAAATAAAGACCCTATCTATTTTTGAATAAGTTTTGTATCTGTTAGAAAAAAAGGTGTATGGTAATGATTTTGACTCTATCTGATTATTAATATCATTCAAATGATAAGAATTAGCAAAATCATTTAAATGTTTTGCATTAGATGTAATTCTTCTTTTCTTTATAGTGGTAGTATCACTTTCATGTAGTATACAATTAAAATCACCAGCTAAAATAATATCCCTACAGAGAATTATATGATCTTATCAATATGATGTTTCACTGTATTAATACCAATTCCAGGTATCCAATATACATTAATTAAAGTGTAAGTCTTCCCATTAATTTGTATTGTAACCATACAAAACATTCCTTTGTCATCCTGATAAGACTTAATGGTTTTAGGAATGGGCATACTTTTATTCCATAAAATAGCCACTCCTCTTTTTTCTGAGTGTGCTCTGAACTAACCAATACTGTATACTTATTAGTGGCTAGTTTATCAATATCTTTTTCAAGAGATGGGTTTCTTGCAGGAAGACTAGATTGGCCTTGTGTAGATTAATGTATCTTATTAGGCTTGCCCTTTTACACGGATTATTCAATCCATTAATGTTTAAAGAAATTCCTTTTAAAGATGTCATTTGGCATTTTTAAAACTCAAGAATCTTATGATCGAAATAACAAATAACAAGATAAATAATGTTACATCTCCTCTTTTAGGTGTACCTTTAAACATAGCTGTATTTATTAAATCTCTTATGGGATTTTGTATAGGATTCAATTTTGTTTGTAGTGACAATGAGTGTACAAAATATATTGTGGATGTCAAAACTATATACATATAACAATGAACAAGTGAAAATAATGTAAGGATTAAACCTTGCATCCCGCCTGGAGTTGAAAACTCCAACTTAGAGCAGTATTTACTACTCAAGTTAACCCCCTACCCTAAGCAGCAGTACCTCAGCTACCACCTTATCAATTTAATACTAGTTATATTTAACTGAGGTTAACAGTTTTCAATTCAATTATCTATCAAGACAAAACTACACATTTGGTAAAACAGCATCATATAAACTAAAATAAACTTTTTTTTTTTTTTTTTTTTTTAAAAAACTGTTCATACTATTATATAGATCTATGTAATATATAACACTTGTATTCTAATAGCATTCAAATAATCTTAATGTTAGAAATCAAGAGGAGAGAAAATTATGTTCTAACATTCATTTAAATCAAAAACTTTGGCTAATATGATTCAGACATTACATGCATTAAGATGCATCTATTTTCTGTCATGTGAATTCTATCAACAGCTTCCAAAAATCTTGAATTGTTTGTATATGAGCATTTACTTAAACTCATTATTGTCAATAGAGTAAAATATTGTATTCATAAAATTATTATAAATCATATTGCATAGTTATGCAGATTCTCAGAAACACCTCGTTATTACTTAAAAAAGCCATCACACACATAAACACAGACACACACACATACATATACACACACACATATACACACACACACATACCCACACACACACACACACACACACACACACACACACACACACACACACATACATATACACATATATACATACACACACACACACACACACACACACACACACACACACACACACACACACACACACACACACACACACATATATACACATATATCTGATCTCACCGAGCCGTGCCCTGCAGAGCACCATCCCACTTGCCGTCCCCAGAACAAATCTGTCCGCTTCACACAAAATAATGCACAGCAAACACACACTAGCAACCAGATTTTACAATCATGCTAACCTACTGCTTTAAAATATATCACATGACATTTCTTCCAGAATAGAGTTATAAGATTATTTATGCTTGTCAATCAGATGAATTAAATGAGTTATAGTAAAGTATATGTTTGGGACACAAGTTTTAACACAGATTATTATGCTACTGTTAAGTAGATTTTCAAAACATTTAAATAAATGTTTCATTTTCTATGCCTTCTAAAATAAGATATTTACTTGCTACAAGAAACTACATCATCTAAACTCATCATAACTGACACATTTTATGAATAGAGTATTTTTCCTGAATCTGTGGTGTGTCAGTGTGATAACCTTGTCAATGTTTATACTAACTGCTTTCAGTTTCTCTGTGAAAATTCTGTGAGTGAAGCTTCTGAGGAAACTCATGGACACTGTGCATGAGACAGCCCACATCCCAGATTGTCTCCCTTAACATTTTGGGAAACTTATTAAAACTTGTGGCAAACATTCATTTTGTCAATAGAGTAAAACGTATTCATAGAAATCATTACAAATCATATTGGATAGCCATGCAGACTCTCAGAAAAAAAGCCATCACACTCACACACACACACACACACACACACACACACATATATATATATATATATATATATATATATATATATATATATATATATATCTGATCTCACTGAGTTGTGTCCCTGCAGAGCACCATCCCACTTGCTGTCCCCAGAATAAATCTGTCTGCTTTATACAAAACAATGCACAGCAAACACATATTGGTAACCAGATTTTACAATCATGCTAACCTACTGCTTTAAAATATATCACATGACATTTCTTCCAGAATAGAGTTATAAGATTATTTATGTTTGGCAATCAGATGAATTAAATGAGTTATAGTAAAGTATATGTTTGGAACACAAATTTTAACACAGATTATTATGCTGCTGTTAAGTAGATTTTCAAAAACATTTAAATAAATGTTTCATTTTTTATGCCTTCTAAAATAACACATTTACTTACTACAAGAAACTACATCATTTAAACTCATTATAACTGACATATTTTATGAACAGAGTATTTTTCCTGAATCTGTGGTGTGTCAGTGTGATAACCTTGTCAATGTTTATACTAACTGCTTTCAGTTTCTCTGTGAGAATTCTGTGATTTGAAGATTCTGAGGTAACTCAAGGGCATTGTGCATAAGACAGCCCACATCCCAGATTGTCTCTCTTCACATTTTGGCGGGAAACTTATTAAAAACTAGTGACAAACATTCATTTAGCAGTGTAAATGCATCTAAACATGACAGAACCTCCACAATGTATTCCACAGATCATCACAGCCTCTATGCAAGTGAAATTAAACTCAAAATTACCAACAAGCAATAAAACTCAGCATTCTTCTCCCAACTCAATTTTCATACAAATCCTATTATTCACTGTGCCCACACAGTCAAAAGCATTTCTATATATTAATAAAGAAAAGAAAAGAGAGTAGAAAATAAAAGGGAGTGAGGCAGAAATAAAAAATGTAGGAGAAAGCTGTAAGAAGTATATACAATGGAATGTTACTTACTGTTTATATTAATAGAGTTAAAAATAAAACATATTATTTACTCTTATTTAGTTCTGATTATTATTAGTTAAAGCATGACAGATTATTTACAAACAAGCATAAGCAGTATAATCAAGGAAGTATAATTAGAAATAGCATTTGAAGAACTTATAAACTTTTACAAGAAATAAATATGTTATTATTCTATTAATGATATTTTCATTACTGTTCTCTCCCTGCCCTTCCCCACCCTTTACCCACTACATAATTTAAATAGAATGTCATTGTTTAAACAAAGAAAATAATAAAAGAAGAAGGAAAAAAAAGATAAAGATAAAAAATGTATCAAATTACTAACCTTACTTTTTCAGAAAGAAAAACAAATCGAGGCACAGCCTGCCATTAAATCCTCAGGCATTTTGACTGGTTATGAAACAAAACATTTCTTTGCACATAGAGAATAACTTTGATTAAATCTTTTCCAAAATATTTGTGGCTTTCTGGAAATGCAGGAACTATATTCAAAAGATTAATAATGAACTAAAATGATGAGAGAGAAAAAACATATAACAAATCATTTGTTTTTAGTCTCTTCTTCTTCTCTGAAGTCTTCCAGGAAGCTTCAGTTGCCAATCTCTTTAATGAAGAACTAGCCCATTCCATTTCTTCTATTTTATCCAAAATCCTTTTTCTTTGACAAACAGTAAAGCAGAGTCTAAATCATCGAAGACCTTAGGACCATCAGGAAGGAAGATTTTAAGCTTGGCAGGAAACAGAAGGTATGTTTTAAACTGTGCTTTTTAAGCTCCCTTATTAGTGGCAGAAAACTTTTCTTTTAGCAATTACCATGGAAGAATAGTCATTGTCAAAACGCACAGTTGTCTCATTAAACTTAACAGGAGCTTTAGCCCAAGCAGATTTAAGAACCATCTCTTTATCAAAAGATGATAGAAATCTAACTATAACTGATCTAGGATAGTTTTTGTTAGAGTTGGTATTAGCTATAGATCTATGTGCTCTTTCGATACCAAAAGAGAATGCTTCTGGTAAATCTAAAGTTTTAGGGAGCCATGTTGTTAAAAAGAAGTAATATTGTTACCTTCAATATTTTCTGGCAGTCCAAAAATCCTAATGTTATTGCGCCTAGATCTATTTTCCAGGTCATCCAGCTTTGTTTGTAAATGTGTATTTTGTTTCAGCAGAAACTCAATGTTGATTTCCTCTTCTTGTATTTTATTTTCCATGTCATTCACAGCTTCTTCTATGCCTGTCATCTGGATCTTCTGTTGTTGCAGGTCCATATGTAACAAGTCTATTTGTTTTGTAGTTTTTCTATGAAAGTGTCTATTTTAGTATCCATTTTATCCATCTTAGCAGTAAGTTGCTGGACTATAATTATCAGAGACTGAAGTTCTTTCTTGATGCTGGAGTCTTGAGAATTTGTCTTACTGGAACTCATTTCAGACTGATAAACTGACAGGAAAATTTCCAAAGTAATTTCTGACAGGAATATTATTAAGATTTCCTTTCTTTTTTAGATATAGTTCAAGAACTATATAAAACAAACATATTTAGAAAGAAAATTACTTCAAGAATTAATTTTTTAAGTAATTAATTCCTGTCAATGTAATGAAATTGGTGGAGCTGAAGAAATCTGCTGCTATCCTGTGTTCATCCTTGGCCACGCCCCCACCTCTTGAAGACAGAGTTTGTGGTATAGCCTACACTTAAATATACATTGAAGGAAGCAGATTTTGATCCATCAGAATGGTAAATCTGTATCTATGTTTTAGTTTGATATATCACTAACTTCAGAAGTCATTACATAAGTTTCTTTGGCTGAGTGTATATATTTTCTGTAGCTCTTGGTATTCTAGATAAAAAAAAAATCAGTAAATTTAACTGACACATTTGTTATTTACAGAAAAATGTGCCAACACCATATGGAGGTGATACATCTAATAGAATTAATGTCATGTTTTCCCTGTCTTATCCGGTATGTTATGTCTGGAAGAATGAAATGTTTTCTTAGAAACTTCAACATCTCTCTCTCTCTCACTCTGGATAGACTGCCTTTTGACATCTTATGTAGCAACAAATTAATTTACTATGATTAATTACATGCCATTCATGTATGCAAATGGATGATTAATAGCAGCTAAAACAGTTAAACTACTAATCTGATGCTGTCCATTTCATTATGCTTCTTGAATTAGTCTTTGGATCCATCCTCGGCCATTTCTCAGACATACGGTCCGAGCCTCCAAATCCTCCCTCTCCCATGATGCCTCACTCCTCGTCAAACTCTCAGATCTTGTTTGCCGCTATTACAGACAGATGCAGTTGCAAGCCTCTCTCCAGTGTAGGTAAAGTTTTCAAAATTTCTTTTCTTGATATTCTTCCTTTTTCTCCTTAACTCATTACATCTGAGTGACACCCCCAGGCACATCTGTAGTTAACTCCTACTGATGCCTCTCAGTGTCAAATATTGCCTGCTCATATTTGCATCAATAATTATAAAACCATGCTCTGTACCAGGTTTTAAAAGACTTCATCTTAAAGCTTACATAATGGCAAACTCAACTGCACTAATATTTGACCTCTGTCTAGTACAGGTAAATAGATACTAACTGTTGTTTTTATGATATTAATTTATATAGATAGAATTTTCACATTTCTAAATATCTCAATAACCAGGTAACACAGACAGAACTCCCTAGCCTTGTATGAAAGCTCTCAGCTAGATGAATAAAGTGCTGCTGACAGGACAGTATGTGTGTAACTTGAGTGGTTGCTGAGATACTGTAAGTTGTTTACAAAATATTACAAATGTTACTGTGTTTACTGTAACTTATAAAATTCTGTTTATGACCTAGAACCTAAAGAATACTACCACTATAAAAATAGTTTGTGCTGAAGAGTTTGCCATTTATACTTCTTTCATAACCCCATGGTTCCAGAGATATGAACATTTTATTGAAATGTGAGGACATAATTTGATTCTGTCAAAAGTCTTAGTCTCTTTTTGAAAAAAAAAAAGTCTTAGTCTCCGCCCATTGGAAGTTACAGTGCAAACTTCATGAGCTCCATTGGAGAGAATGAGTTAAATAGCTAAACCTAAACCTAAAGTTAATCTTAAAGCAAGTTTCTTTCTCCTCTCCCGCTAGGGTACTTTAGTTTTCACTGGTGTAGATCCTTCCTGCCCTTTTTGTCTTCTTTCTTTCCCTTTCCTTCCTATTTTCTCTTTTCCCTTTTTAAAAAAAACAAGCTTTCCTGGTATCTTTAGGTTTTTAGGATAGTTGTTGTTGTAGTTAGCTGGTGTCTAGTGCGTGTTTGTGTGAGTTCCTGGCAGCATGTCAGACAAACCAGAAAAACCCTCCGGTTTTAAGAAGTGTACCTCTTGTGGGCATAAGACTCCCAAATCTGCATTTATTGTTTGGGTCCGGGGCACTTGGAGATGCCGTGCAACATTTGCTCAGCCTTCAGTCCCTGGGCCCTTGCTGATAGGAGAAACAATCTCATCCTTAGAGGCCTTCTTCCCTTCTCTGGAGTCCAGACTCCTTCACAAAAGAAGCAAACCCCCCTCTGCTTATCTGGGGATGTCTTCTTCTGCTTATGAGAAACGAAGGAAGCTTTCAGATCTGACCTATTGGCTCCATCTGTGGTTGCCTTCTGTCCGGATCTGAGAGGTTCCACATATCTGGGAGAGTTGTCTCCTACTAAACCTCCCACCCTGCTGGATCCCTTGACCTTGGGTCCGAGCAGCCTTTCGGGGCTGTTGGAAGTCATTAGGATCCATAGCTTCTCATCTCCGGAGCAGACTTTGAGTCACACCCACTCGGAGCTCAGGTCTCAGAGTCATACTCTGCACTAGAGCAAGTTTCCTTCCTCTGCTCAGACTGCCCTGCCAAGCTTATCACTGGTGAGGTCGACACATTCTTTCCTGTCCTCTCAGTCCTCTCGGCTCTGTCAATCTGATATGAATTGAATGATGAGGAGTTTCCTCAAAGCCCAGATCCAGTTGGGGATTTTGCCTTCTTTGACCCACGCAGGATCCATGAGAACTCAGACCCCAGTACCTCAGCCTCCTCCTCCAATCTGCTCAGCTTCAGAGTTGCAGGGCCTGGTGATCCTTTGTGAACCGGCGTCTAATCAGGGTATACTTCCTCCCCCATCTCCTATGGTGTCCTAGACTGGCTCATCTCCAGTTCTGTTTCAGCAGAGCGGGTCTCAGATCAGAGGGATCCACATTGGATCCACAGAGATGATGTTGGCTCCAACATTGTCCTTCTGGGAGCCGTCCCTTCCTCTGGTAGCCTTGTCCTTTGATAGCTTGGGCCTGGCGCCATCTGTCGGATGTCGGATCTATGGTTGCCTTATCTCTTCCTCCCTTAGGGGCTTTGGCCTCTGGGGTGGGGGGCAGGTTCCCCGGCATCCTCGGCATTCCAGGTGGCAGAGAGGGCTTTCTTGACACCTCAAGACACAGTCCTTCCTCTGATAGGCCCTTCCCAATCCTCTGTGGATCGAAGCTTTGCTCCTATCTATCCAATCTATGGTCAGCCCTTCCCAGAAAGCCTCCAGCCAACCCCTCAGCAAGGCATTCCCCTTCTTCTGACTTCTCCCCCAAGTGCTCTGTGGAAGAGGACCCTGGAAACATCAGTGCAAGAGGAAGGACATTGACTGCCCCTTAGAGTCTTTAACAGAGGACACTGACTTTGATGAAGAGGAAGGGTTGCCCCAGTCTTCACCCGATGATATCTCCTTTGGAGATAATTTAGAAATCTTGAAACAAAAGGGTGGATTATCTTCTCAATGCCCTTCCTCAGAGGAGTCAGTATTCCTGGAGGCATTCAGGACGGGACCATCTACATTCTGGATGACCCCACTGGCTGACCAACTTATTGACATCATCACCCACCAGGCTTGGAAGGAGCCTGACACCATGGAACCACTCCTGATGCTCATGGATAAGCACCTTAGTCCCCCTCAGGATCATCCTTTCTGGCGTAAAGTTGTCCCCACTGATGCCATTGTGGTGTTGGCAGCCACCAAGAAAGAGCCCACCAAACAGAGCTGTACAGTCCACCCCTGAACAAAGAGTCTCGGGTCTTGGCAGATATGGGAAATGGGTGTATCCTCAGCCACTTTTTTGCTGAGAGCATTGAATTACCAGGCCCACTTCACTTGACTCCAGAGAGACCTGGTGAAGGAACTTTCCACATCTCTGGCGCAGTCGCTGTTGGAGGAAAACTTCAGAAAGGTTTCCACACAGCTGAATGCTATGGTTTTGAGTGCTAACTCCTCGATGAGGCTAATCTCCCATGCAGCGCAAGGAACTTCTTGAGTGGCTGTTCAGTCACAGCCCTCAGGAGACTTGCCTGGATGAGACTATGCAGGTTTGCGGACCCCTTCAAAGCATCATTCATTAATGCCCCCATTGACAGTTCCTCTTTGTTCAGACCATTGGTTAAAGAAACTATTACCCACAGCAAACAGCAGGGCAAGACCCTGTTTGCCGTAGGGATCAAATTTTCTTTCCCCCAACACACCTTTTCCAGGAAACAATGGAGTGGGAAGAAGATGTGGTTCCACAAATCCCAAGGGGCATTTCCTGATTCACAAGATTAATCTTCTTTCAGGGTCAGAGGGAGAGGATTCAATGGTAGATGCTGCCCCAGAGGGAGAGGGGGTCCACAGAACCAGGGCTTCAGGGAATCATTCTCTGACAGGCCCTTTTAGTGCTCCTGAAGTGCTGCTCCACTGTCCTACTCTGGAGGCAGTTGGGGGAAGATTATCCTTGCACCCAGAAGCCTGGACAGACATAAGAAATTATGCTTGGGTGTTAAACATTATATCTAGAGGCTACTGTATTCTGTCTCCCTGAAGTGCCACCCAGTCAGAGGAAGAATACCCCTCTAGAAGTACAAAAACTTCTAGACAAAAGAGTCATCCAGCGGGTCCCAGCCAAACAATAAGGATGTGGAACTTACTCGTGCTTCTTTCTGATGCCAAAAAAGACCAGGGATCTTCGACCCATCCTGGATCTAAGCAGTTTAAGTCTGTTTGTCAGGAAACCAAAGTTCTGCATGGTTATGGTACATTCCATTCTGCCAGCCATGCGCAAGGATGACTGGATGTGCTCAGTTGATCTCCAGGATCCATACTATGATATCAAAATAGACAGGCACTCCAGGAGATATCTACACTTCCAGCTGGAGGCCAATCATTACCAGTTCAGAGCACTGCCCTTTGGCATTATCACTGTCCCCCGAGTGTTCACCAAATGCATGGCAGTAGTTGCAGCGCTTCTCTGTCTGCAAGGATTCCAGTTGTTCCCCTACCTGGACGATTGGCTCCTACGGGCACCCATGAAGCATCAACTACTCTGGGTGATTCAGGTGATGTTGCACCTGTTTTGCCATCTGGGCATCATGGTGAATATTGCAGAATCAAAGATGGCCCCAGTCCAGGATAAAAAATTAATTGGGAGTCAGTTGAACACATTAACACAAGTTGCAGCTCTTCCCTTTCAGAGGATATCATCTCTCAGGCAGCAGCTACAATGCATACTAGACACACCATCTCCTTCAGTTGCCTAGTTCTCATAGCCTTGGGCTCAATGTTGGCTGCCATCCTTCTGGTGATTCTAGCCAGGTTCTTCATGCATGCTCTCCAGTGGACTCTGGCAGTTCAGTGGTCCATCCGGTGTCACCTGTTATCAGCCTCGATAAAGCTTACTCCAGTTTGCAAACATCATCTGCAATGGTGGAGGCTCACAGACGATCTTCGTCTAGGTAGGCATTTTGTTCCTCCCCCTCCTTCAGCCTCAGTGACCATGGATGCCTGCCTGTTGGGGTGAGGGGGGAGCATTTTCAGGGAAGGATGGTCCAAGACATGTGGTCCCATACAGAGACTGAATTGCACATAAACGTTCTGGAGATGAGGGTAGTCCTCCTCACATTGCAGCCCTTTCAGAACTACCTCCTTCTGGGGACAATTGCAATCTTAATGGACAACATCAGTGGTATGGTACATCAAATCAGCAGGGGGGAACCCAGTCTTACCCACTCTGCAGAGAGGCCACGAGGGTCTGGGAATGGGCTTTGAACCACTTTCTCATTGCAATGCACATGCCAGGAGAATCCAGTGTTCTGGCGGACAATTTGAGAAGTTCAATTTTGAGTCCTCATAAGTGGTCCTTGAACCAGTCAGTAGCGAACAAGATTTTTAGCTGTTGGGGCCATCCTTGTTGCAATCTATTTGCCTCCCCCCTAAAAATAAATGCAGCAGGTATTTTGTTCTGATCCGCCCTGTGGGGGAGTAACCCAGGGATGCTGTAGTTCAGGATTGGCCCCAGGTCTTCTGTATGCTTATCCTCCTATCACCCTCAAAGTTCTACAGAAAGCCAGCAGGTTGAAGACCAATCTTATCCTCATTGCCCCTCGTCCAGTATGTTTCCCATTTCTGCGATCTCACAGCAAATATCCTCCATGGATACTGGATTCCGGACAGGATCTCATTTCACATCCGACGGAATGACGGATCCCCAGTGTTTGGTCCCTCAAACTAACCACTCGGATTCTCCATTTTCAGTAATTTTGCTAAAGTTCAGGCTTCCTTCACCTGTCTGTGACATTATTGTTGCCTCTCAAAAGCCCTCCACCAAGAAGGTGTACTGTAGCAAATGGAAAAGGTTTTCCACCTGGGATTCACATGGGAATATAGACCCCTTTTCAGCATCAGCGTCAGATGTCCTTATGTTTTTGAGCTCTCTTTTTCAAGAGGGAACTAGTTTTTCTACAATAAAGGTGCAACTTGCGGATATCACAAATTTCCATATTGGGAATGGGAAGGGAGTTAATTGTTTATTTCCCCTCTACCCTTTCTTCTTCCAAACTCTGTCAGGCATTCTTAAAAGGGTTTTTTCACCTAAGACCTCCAGTCAGGGATCCTTCTCCCCCTGGGATCTTGCTTTAGTACTCCAACGTTTCACCCAGAAACCCTTTGAACCTGCTAGTTCTTGCAAGCTGAAGTGTTTGTCATGGAAAACTGCCTTTATTGTGGCTATTATGTCAGCCAGAAGAGTTTCAGAATTACAGGGTCTGTCTTCTCAACAACTGTACATAACCTTTTTCAAGAATAGAGTTTCTCTTAGAGCGAATCCTTCCTTCATTGCAAAGGTCAGTTCGGAGGCGAACATAAATCAGACCATTCATTTACCTGTGTTCTTCGCCAATTACTTCAGTATAGGCAAATACATGTTATATTCTTTGGACATTCACCGACAGTTATGTTTCTACCTACATAGAACTAGAACTTAAGAAAGTCAGAGCAGTTGTTCTTTGCCTTTTCATCAAACAGATTGGGCCAGGCTGTCTCTAAGATTACTTTAGCTAAATGGATTACAGATTGTATTTCTACAGTTTATTCTCAGCAAGGCAAGTAACTTCCTCATCCTGTTAGAGCCCACTCCACCAGATAAATGTCAGCGTCTTCTGCTTTTTCTGCTAGAACTCCAGTTGATGAAATCTGAGAAGCAGCTGCTTGGTCCACAGCTCATACCTTTGATCTCACTATAAGTTGGACATTATTTCCAGAAACAGAGCATCCTTTGTTTCCATGATGCTCAGGCATATCCTTCCTTGAGGTCCTCCTGGGGTTTGTGTAGCTGGAGTCTCTGACCCATTTGTGATGTATATTGAAATGGACAACATCAGATTAGAAATTATGTACTTACCATAACTTGGTATCTGTGTTGTCCAATTTCAGTATTGTCACTTCCCACCCTCCTCCCCCCTTCCTTGTGCAGCTGAGAGCGATCTAGAGGATTATGGAACCCACTGGTTCCTAGTTTGGACTCCAGTAGGTCTTTTGTCACTGTATTTCCATTATCTCTGAGAGAAACATATTGAGGAAGGGGCAGCAAACTTGATCTGAAGGTTTGAGGAGGAGTGAGGGAGGCATCATGGGAGAGGCAGGAGTTTGAGGCTTGGATCGTATGTCTGAGAAATGGCCAGCTTGGATCTGAGGATGGATCTGAAGACCCATTTGTGATGCATAATAAAATTGGACAACACAGACACCAAGTTATTGTAAGTACATAACTTCTAATACATTGCATGCCAATATCAGCAACACTCAAAAAGTTGCATAACATTTCTGAACACTTCTTTTTGGAGGCTGGCAAACTCCCTGCTGCTTCAGCATGAGGGTAAGCCCTAATGCCACCAGTCTCTTATTTATGCCAAATCTGAGGTCACACAAACTTGGAGAAATGGGACCCCTCCCCCATATCTCTATACTAACTCGAGGATAACACAAACTTAAGAGAAAAGGGAACATGTGAAACATAAAGATAAAATCACTTTCATTATCTTTTCAGAGTCTTGGGAACCAAAAGAGAGGGCAAGGCATCTGTAAAACAGCCAGTTCTAACATACTGACTTGTCAAGCGACTACAGGACTCTGCCAATCTTTGTCAATTTTCTTAGACTGTCTATGGTAGCATATATTAAACTATAGGTTTCCCACAACAAATATATCAGGAACTAAGAATATTGGCAATCTAGCCAAAACTTGTTAAAATATTTTAACAAGCCAAGAAAATAAAAAGTCAGACCTTAAGTACAATTAAGGCACAATATATATTACTCTACACTTCATAGGTTCATAGATTAGTACTAAGCTAATTGCCCTTGTGAGCCATTTTAAGCCTAGCCAATTATTCCTTGTGAGACTCAAACGCTGCATCCTGTGTTTGTAAGGCAAATACCTTAACCATTAGGCCACCCTCCCACAAGGTTTAATAAATATCTTGCCTAAATTGTACTTAGGTTCTAGATTTTTATTTTCTTGGTTTTGTATTTTCTAGACATCTTTTGGTGGTCAGACATTTTTCTTGTTCTATTTTAACAATCCCCATCAAAAAATGTTCAGACTTGTCACTGATTCAGTTCTGATCCTTACTAAATTGCTTGCATTTGCCGTCTGAGTATGCGTAAACTCATGGCATCTATGCAACGACCCAGGAATGCCATATTTCCCCCCAAAATATAAATTTAGTGCTTTAAATGCAACACAGGATTTTTTAACCTGGTTAGCACAAGTATAAAAATGTGCTTTTTTAGTTCTTCCAGGTATCAAAATCTTATATGCAGCAACACCGGCATGTTGCAATATGCTTTCTATGATTCAGTACAATGTAGCATGATTACAGCACATTCCAGAGGTAATGTTACATATCTACATCCCTTAAGGATCTTTATTGTCAAGTTCTTTTTTAGAATATTCATCTAACACAGTTTTTTGCTATCTATGGCTCATGTTCATCTTTGAAAATTGTTTACCTTTAGGTAATGCAATAAACAAGCTTTCTGCTTTGTGGATAGGGCACTTGTCTTAACATGATCCTTTGTTTGTTATAAGCTTGTGGTCATCACACACGTTGATGAAGTCATCTGATTTCATAACAGAAATAGTTGTTGCAGTACATTCTTTTTCTTAAAAGGTGAAAGAGATGGTTTTATTTTTCTTTTACATTTGTTCTGACAGTATGTGGATTGACTTTTATCTGTAAAACCTTCCAAGTACATTGCTTTTTATAAGTGCTTCTGCAGCAGGTCCCTTTGGACTGCCCATTAATCTTCATGCACTCTAGTATTGCGAAAAAGCTTCCCTACAACTCATTGAGTTCTTACTGAATGAGGTCCCATCTAGATGAGTTCAGCTTGTCAGTGTTCATCTCCCTGAACACCATTTTGTAAATTAAATTACTGCCAGTGCAGTATTCTAAATATCTGACAACAGTCATTCTGTTGTTTTTATAGATTTCTATTTTGTGTATGTTTGTGTGACTGTGGAGAGTGTGTGTGTGTGTGTGTGTGTGTGTGTGTGTGTGTGTGTGTGTGTGTGTGTGTGTGTGTGTGTGTGTGTGTTTATGTGCATGCATGATATATAGGGAAAGCTGGGACTCAAGAGTCCTTAAAATCAGAAAAAAAGAGCCACGAATTGCAGACGAGCACAGCTGAGACTATAAAGTAATCAAGGCCTTATAACTTGTTTAAAAATTGATACTTCTTTATGAAAAGATATTAAAGAGATGAGAAATGTCATTCTTAAAAGCTCCATTAAGGAAGAAAGACTTACTATTTGACATCTTTTATTTCCAGTAAAGAAATATCAATTTCTTAACGGGTTCTAAGTGCATGATTAAAGACTCAAATGAACTTGTCTACAGTTTGTGGTTCTTTTTATCTGATTTTAAGGAGTCTTAGCCAGCAATTTCATTCCTCACAAAGTACCAGTTTTCTATGTGGTTTAAAGTTTTTCCTTACGGAGGGAGGAGGTGTCTAATCCCCTATGGTTGGAAAACTATTGCCTTTTTAAAAACAATCTGATTTGTATATGTATTTGTTCCTTGCAGAGGGTGCATGGGGACTTGATCCCCACACCCGAAAGAACAAGAAATGCTTATTTTATATTTCTGTAAATTTGAAACTCTCGCTAGTTTAACTTGCTGGGTTGTGTCCTCACCGAGTTGATTCTTGAGGGTGCGCATGCGAAGTTTGCAAACCATCATTTAGAATCTTTTCTGTGAACTGGTTATCTCAGGTCAAATAATTCCAGTCTGCACTCATTTGTTTTACAAACCTTATCCCAGCAAATATGGACCTAGTCTAGTAGCTGCAAACATATGTATTTTTTTGATTGACCTTTGAATATAATTGTAAAATGGGCAAACCACAGGGCATTTACACTGTCTCCTGTTTATGTTTTTTAGACAGTCTTGACATACCTTTGTTTGGCACCTTTGTATTTCTCCACAATTTTGTACATTTTGCCCTGCACTTCTAATGTTCACATGGCAAAAGAGAGTTTTGGAGTGTTCATTCCTTCCAGGCTATGCAGTGAATGAGAGAAAAAACGAAATCACTCAGTGTAAAAACCAACAACTAATAAAAGAAAAACACTGAAAGCAAAAGAGGACTCCCAAAAAGAATGATTTGGTGTAAAAAATATTTAATCACCGCTTTCATCTCTTGGACTTCTTCAGAAATACAAAGTTTAAAAAAACGCACATACATTTATGTAAGACCTGCACTCAGTGTTCTTATATTACAATAATTAATCAATCAATAAAAGAAACACTTATTTGCATTCCAAACAATTAACATTTGCAAAAACCTAAAAACAGATATATATATTTATGTAATATATAAACTAAACAAGAATTAAAATCATTATATAAGCATCTTCCTATCCACCAAAAAACATTTAATATTAATCATATTGTTTAACCCCAGAGGGTTATCAGCTCCTAATTTTAGCTACCATAATGTCTCCCTTCTCTCTATTTTGTTTTTCATATTACCTCCCCTTAAATCTTTTTCAACATGTTCGATAATAGAAACATTTAATTTCTTGAAAGTGGTACAAATAACAGAATGTTTAAATAAAACGTTATTTGGATCTTTACTCTTTATAGCATAGTAATGTTCTTTGATGCGCTTGTTTAGATGTATAGTGGCCATACCTATGTAAAAAGCTGGACACCTTGAACTTAATGCGATATAAACCACATTCTCAGTACAACAATTAAATTGATTAATGTGTTCTAGACTAACACGAGGACCTTCATGTATGTACCTACAAGCGCTACAACTGTAACACTTATACATACCCCTGGGTCTATCAGAACAAGGAAGGGGTATTTTGGTATCATCGTTTTCTAACCAATTTTTTATAGTATTAGCTTTTTTATATATACAAAATTTGGAGTTCCTCCCAAAACTGCTGATAAATCATTATTGCCAGAAATAATTTTCCAGTTATTATGAATTACTGGCTTAATCCTCCCACTGTCAACAGTCATATCAATGACACATTTAGGAAAAGTCAAAAAACTTTTATCTGAAGGAATAACATCTTTAGTAAAACCATTAACTAAAATAGGAATAAAATATGTTTTCCTTCTTTCAGTTATCTCTGAAGCTATTTCTTGCAACAAAGACTTAGGATAACCTCTTTGTAAAAATAACATAGTAATAACCTCAATTTAATTGAAAAAGCCAGCATCTTCACTAAACATACGTGAGGCTCTAATATATTGTCCTTTAGGGATGTTATGTTTCATAAACCCAGGGTGATTGGTGTAATAGTGTAAATAACTATTGACATAACTCTCTTTCCTGTAAATACTGCTAAAAAATCTGTTTTCCAAATTGTTCCAACTTAACATCCAAATAGTTGATGGAATAACCACAACCTCCTACTGTAAATCGCAAAAGGTCATAACTGGCATTTACTTGATCAAGAAAAGCAGTATGTAACTCAACAGGTCCTCTAATAATAAAAAAATAAATCATCAATAAATCTACAGTAGAATAAAATTTCCATAGCTAGATTGATGGTAGGTAGAATTTCTCTTTCCCACCAACCCATAACTAGTCCAGCATACACAGGGTCCACAGTGGCACCCATCACTACACCACAAAACTGCTGATAATATTTCTTGTTAAAAATATAATAATTATTTTCCAGCACCATATCTAACAGAGAGATGCAAGTTTTGACAGTAGAATCCGACATAGTAGTGTATTTATGTAAAACATGAGTAATATATGCTAATCCCTCTAACTGAGGTATAGAGATATATAAAGAAACAACATCCAATGTCAAAAGAAAAAAAGTATTGTTTCTCTTTGCCAAAATATGATTACTGAGACCAAACAACCTAACTTGGTCCAAAAACGACCAAGAATCCTTTACGTAAGACGATAACTGTTAAACTAATGGATTTAACAAATAATCCAAATATAAAATCCAAAAACATGAAGGTCCTACCAAACACCCTGATAATGGGCGATTTTAATTACCCTACCATTCACTGGGAAAACTACTCGAGTACAAATTCCCAGGCCCAGCGTTTCCTGGAATTCATCAACTCAAACGCCCATCAGCTGGTAAACTCCCCTACCAGAGGTGAAAACATATTGGACCTGGTCATCACCAACATGGGCGACAGGTGTTCCACACCGGAGGTCAACCCGTCACTGGTTAGATCAGACCATAAACTAATCACTCTGGATGTCCACACCCCACCACCACCACCAACTAAGGAAACCACAGTAAAAAACTTTTCTAAAGCAAACTTCACCTTACTTTAGACAGAGGTGGTAAGTTTCACAGCCCCCACGCTAAAGGATAATGCTGCCTAAGATGCAGAAACCTTTACAAATGCACTCTATGAGCACCTACAAAGATGTATTGATCATGCCATCCCTAGCAAAACCAAGACTCACCCCTCTAAGAGAAGGAAACCAGTTTGGTGGACCTCTGCAATAAACTGGCTGTACAATAGAAGGAAGAAAGTAGTTCAGAAAAAAAGCAAATCCCAAGAAGGAAGGACATCCCTGATCAATATCAGTAAGAAACTGAGGTCCCTCATGAAATCATCCAAGGCTAACTTCAAAGAAAAATAGCCAAGAATTCAAAAGATAACCACAAAGCCTTCTTTAGCTATGTTAAGAATCTAAGTAGCAACTTGCGGATATGCACTGAACTAGTGTAAAATAGCGCAAAATATACTGAACCTACTGATATTGCCAACATCCTGGCAGATAGATTCAGTGCAAACTCCCCCCCTCCACCTCCAAAAGAGCCCACAACAATACCGGAAAAGTGTAGTGTCCCAAAAATTACAGATGCACAGGTGAAAACAGCCATTTCAAAAGCCAAAAACACAGCGTCAGTGGGACCAGATGGTGTCCCAGGCTGCATCTTGCACGAACTACAGAACAAACTAACCCCCCCCCCACCTAAACACGCTGTTCAACCTCAGCCTGTCCACAGGCTACGTGCCCATAGAATGGCACACAGCAACGGTTATTCCTCTCCACAAAGGAGGGACCACAACTGCCCCTGGTAACTATCGCCCCATAAACCTGACTAGCCTGGTCTGCAGAGCTATGGAGGGCATCATCATGGAACTCATTAACAAAGATATTGGGAACCTCCAAACACTTGACCCGACCCAGTTCAGCTTTGTTAAGGGCAGATCATGCCTACTAAACCTGGTTGACTTCTTCGACACAGTCACCAAGGCCATAGACAAGGGAAAGGTGGTTCACACAGCCTACCTTGACCTCGCCAAGTCTTTTGACACCATTCCCCACTTGCGTATTACAGAAAAACTCACCAGCCTGAACATAAACCCCTACATCACGAGATGGGTTGTCAACTGGCTTACAGACAGAACTCACACGGTAAGAATAGTGGGCTCCAGGTCTGACTCTAAACCAGTCACAAGTGGTGTCCCGCAAGGCTCGGTCCTGGGACCCTTACTGTTCAGCATATACTTCTCAGAACTACAGGCAAACACAGGAGGACTATGGCTAACCAAGTTCGCCAATGACTGCAAATTCGGAGCCATAATTGACTCTCCAGCTGACATGGACATCCTCCAAAAGGGCCTTACTGAGACGGACACCTGGTGTCAAAGTCATGGCCTCAAGCTGAATGCCAAAAAATGCATAGTCATCCCATTTGGGAAAAACAAAACACCCACGAATTGCCACATAGGTGGCAGCCCCCTTAATACAGAAGAGGTAATAAGAGATCTGGGGACCTAGGTAAATAGTAATCTCTCCTTTGACAATCATATTGCCAAAGTAGTTAGGAAATCCTTCTATGTGGCTCATCTAATTACTAAAGGGTTTGAATCTAGAAATAAAGAGGTTATAATGCCCCCCTACTCGTCACTCATTAGACCCATCATAGAGTACAATGCCCCATTTGGGATGTACCTCACAAGACACTTCCAACAGCTGGTAAGACACAAAAGTACCTCACCAAGAGGATTACTGGTCTCAAACATATGTCCTATGCAGCCCGACTGAAAAAACTCCGGCTGTACTCAGTGGCATATCGCTTACTCAGAGGTGATCTCTGCCTGACTTACAAAGTCATGTCCAACTCAGAATTGATGGACATGCTCCAACTAAAGAAATCCAAGTCACTGCAAGCCACACGCTCTAGTGAGTTAAACCTTGCCACAACAATAAATAGAACATGCTGGAGGGATAGATTCCTGTCACAGAGACTCCCCATGCTTTGGTACAAAATTCCAAATTACATCAGGCAGAGCCCCTCACTAACACTCTTCAAAAGAAACCTTGACGAGTGGATGGGTAACAGAAAATACACCCCTGGGATAACTTCATTGGCTCTGCTTGACAGAGGATCAGTTAATTAATCAATGGGATGGCAAAAGCCGACACACTCTGGCTAGGCTTATAAATGCCCTCGGGCAGATAGCCTAGTACCTACCTATGAACCTATAAGGACAACCCTTCTGTAACACTACCTGATGAGGACACAGTAGGCTGAAAGGGGGGGGGGGGGTTGTTGGGATCTTTCCGAATTTTGGGGATACCAAAATGTACACCCACTTTAGGGTTGTTAACACTAAGAAACTCATTTAAATCAGCTGTTAAATCCCCATTCATAAAATGATCATATAAAACATGTTTAATAAATCTATAACTTCTCTCAATAGACTCATAATTAATTTCTCTATACACATTTTCATTACTTAACATTTCTTCCATTGCTGTAATGTAATCAAAAGAACGCATAATCACCAACCCACTCCCCTTATCGGCCTTCATGAACCTCAAATCGGAAATGTTGCTAAGCTCAGTCATTGCTTTTCTATCTTCTTCATTTAAATTAAAATAAGCATGAGCAGGTTTATTATTTAACACCATTCGAATGTCTTCCATACAGAAAGTCTCAAACTTTTAATGTCCCGTGTAAAGTTGGATTAAATGTAGAAGGTCTTTTAAATACATTGATAGGCCCCAGGTTGACATCTTTCAAAATATAAGAAAAGTTCAACTTTCTAGCATACATTTTTAAATTCAGTAAAGTGTTACCCAAATTAGCATGCTTGCTTGGTATAAAATTTAAACCTAATTTAAGTACACATTTGTGGGATTCAGACAACAAAACAATCAGATAAATTATACAGTTTAATGTCCACACTCACATCAATGTTCAAATCAGCCTCTATCTCTGATAACGGCTCCTTCCTCAGCCTTGTTTGGGTTCCGATACATTGGATGGCCCTTTCCCGTTTTTTGAATTAGTTCTTTGAGTATTATCAACACTTGAATTGGCACCGGTAGGTGCCACAGTAGAAGTAGTAGGTATCGCTGATGCTGAGGAAATATTCAGACTTCCCTCGATGTGACACGCATCTTCCGACATTCTAGCTACACTGGTGTTCCATTTATAACTTCGATTTAAAGAGACGTGACTGTTTTTAACCACTGAATATATGAATCTCTTGAACGTCCTTGGCTGTAACCCTGGGAGCGAACACTTGAAAAATGCCTTTTTGTAGTGTTCATGAAAAAAGCATTTCTGGCTTTATAAACCTGCATGTCACAATACATTTTTTAGGTTTTCTCTGAATAATAACATGTTCATATTGTCCACGGCTTCTAAAAGCTGCTCATATTCATAGTTGTTATTACTGTTGCTATCCCCTTGACCCCTCAAACAGTTCTTTTATGCTATTGTCCATAGCTTCTAAATCTACTTTCAATAATTCGATCATGTTTTTATTGTGCTTAATTAACAACTTTAAAAACTCCAAGCCAGCATTATTGAAGAAAGCAGTCAATTCCACAAAAAAAGGATCATCTTTTTCTACTCCATTCAGTGCTTTAAAAAATCTAAGTCCCTTAGGGACTATTTTAGAAGCGATGCATCGTTCAAAGTACTTATTTTCTACAAGCGCACTATATTTCTTGAGCCATTTCTCCAATTCGAAAAAGTGGTTGGTTACAATATTAACATCAGTGGTTCAACCAACAGAGTTAGCTGGTGAACAAAAAGGGTCAGAGGTAAAATTTAAAGCAGCCGTGACATCTTTATATGAAATGACTTTGGCGGCTATACCAGGTCCTTCCCTATTACTGCCAAAAGCACCACTTTACCTGTAAGATAAAGTAGAAGGGGTGCCCAGTACATTACCTTTGGAAACTTCATTCTGATATAGTTTCTTAGTAAACGCAGCCAAAGATTTTTGTAAATTCCCAAGTTCAACAATAAATTCTGCCATAACCGAAGGTTGACTGTCCATGACAGAATGCAAGGTCAAATCTAGTAGGTTGTCCTCTGCTGCATTTGCCATATAGCCAAATTCAGAAAAAACAAAGGCACTCAGTGTAAAGAAACAACAACTAGTAAAAGAAAAACACTGAAAGCAAAAGAAGACACCCAAAAACAATGATTTAGTATAAAAACTATTATGATGTCCTTCAAGGATGCATCTGCAGTCCTTACAAATGGGTTGTCCTGTCGTCAGGCAGCCCTTCGGTCGGCCGGATTCCAAAGTCTGGGTCTGGCCTCGGCTGGTGTCGCACTTCACCCGACGTCATAGCTGCAGTTCTTCGGGTATAAAGGCATCAGCCGACGCCATTTTCCTCAGTCTTTCTTGCCGCGTGGCACCCGAAGCAGAAGCTGTTCGCAAGTGCCGGTCGGTCAGAACCAGAGATTACTACTACCAAATACTTCTACTACTACCGAAGACTTCTAAAAAGCTAAGTACCCCGTTGGGGACTCTTTCTTGCCTCAGCCGATGTCAGAAAAAGTGAATAACTGTTTAACTTGTGGGAAACAAATACCTCATAAAGATTTCCAGTCTTACTGCTTACCTTGTTTAGGCCCAGACCACGACGTAGCAGCTTGTCTAGCCTGTGCTTCTTTTAACCGTCGGACGCTTAGACGTCGGTCGGAATTTGCTGAGGAGTTTTTCGGCTCCGATTTTGCAACAGTGAGGAAAATGGCGTCGGCTGATGCCTTTATACCCGAAGAACTGCAGCTATGACGTCGGGTGAAGTACGACACCAGCCGAGGCCAGACCCAGACTTTGGAATCCGGCCGACCGAAGGGCTGCCTGACGACAGGACAACCCATTTGTAAGGACTGCAGATGCATGCCTATCGGACATCTACATTTATGGTAGATACAAAACTGTACTTTATTTGTACCTCTTTCAAGAAATTTAATTTTTCTATTATCGAACATGTTGAAAAAGATTTAAGGGGAAGCAATATGAAAAACAAAATAGAGAGAAGGGAGACATTAGGGCAGCTAAAATTAGGAGATGATACCCCTCCGGGGTTAAACAATATGGTTAATATTAAATGTTTTTTGGTGGATAGGAAGATGATTATATAATGATTGTAATGCTTGTTTAGTTTATATATCACATAAATGGATTCACTATACAATCTCGAAGTACTGAAATGTCGAATTTCAGTATTTCAAGAGTGAATAGCCAAAAACCCACATACACGAAAACCCACAATCATGAATACCACAACCGCAACCATTCACACACACACACACACACACACACACACACACACACACACACACACACACACACACACACACACACACACACACACACACACACACACACACACAAACCAAGACATAATCACACACACATACACCTACCTAACTAAACAATCATAACAACACACAGAAACACACATAACCTACCTATAAGCAGGGGGGCAAGCCCCCCTGCATCCCCCCCTACTTATGTATTCTAACTCCGAGGTCACACTAAACACACGAACACACAAAAAAACACCACCGTGCACACTCACACACACTAAAATCCCTACCCAATATCCTCAAACACACAACACTTACCTGAAACCCCAGATAAATCCACAAACCACACCACATGTAATGAACGTGACACCACGATAGCAGCGGATTTGACATTTGCGGATTCGACAAGTCTGCATTCGGCATAGTGTAGTTTCGAGTTTTGCACTTTCCACTATTCGGTCTCGACGTACTGAAATTTGAGATTTCAGTACGTCAAGATTGTCTAGTGCATCCCACATAAATATAAGTTTATGTGTTTTTAGGTTTTTGCAAATGTTAGTTGTTTGGAATGAAAATAAGTGTTTCTTTTATTGATTGATTAATTAGTTAATTATTGCAATTTAAGAACATTGAGTGCAGGTGTTATATAAATCTGTGAGCGTTTTTTTTTAAACTTTGTATTTCTGAAGATGTCTAAGAGATGAAAGCGGTGATTAAATATTTAGAGATGAAAGCGGTGATTAAATATTTTTTTACGCTAAATCATTCTTTTTGGGCATCCTGTTTTGCTTTCAGTGATTTTCTTTTATTAGCTATGCAGTGAATGTTTTCTTTCAATCTGGTGTGTTACCTTCTTTGCCAGCCTTTGCATCCAGGTTACCCTTTAAGGTAGAGCTGTATATTTCTTCCTTTTGAACCCTGTTTTGCTTTTAGCACCCTGCTTAACATTCTTCTGCTTTGAAACCTTTCTTATTCACGGTGGTTTCACATCGTGACCAAATAACCCAAATCATACCTCTCAACTGTCCAGATTTTTGCAGAATGTCCAGATTTTTGCCCCGTATTTTTTTTCTGTGTGTTTCTCATAAAATTTTGTTTTTTTGATAAATTATTGGCAAGTCATTGAGGAGTGAAGTCAGAAAATAATGACAGACATTTCAGTTTCAGACTCCATACCCTTCAGAAAATTCATGCTGATACCAAACCTGTTATTCTAAGACATTTTTAAGTTTGTAAGAGCAATATTTAAAAAAAAAATGTCCATGTTTTCGAGCTTTTGCCCTACCATTCTTTGTGGTGTTGTCCTGATTTTTTGCTCGAAGAAGTTGAGAGGTATGGGTATTTCTCATTTTTAAGTTTGGATTCATACTGCTGCTGATGACTTACTCTAGAAATATAGCTTTCTTTAATCATTCTTTATTTATGCATTTACTTATGTATTTATATATATTTTTGAAAATCATCTCGGTAAAGTATACATTGTAAAAGCATTTTAATATCTGTGCTCATCAGGCTATCTGATAGTAATTTTTCTTTTATACTTTTGCATATACAATGCCTTTCTGTTAGTTGTTTACCATGACTGAGCCATTCCAAATATGTTTTTCAAAATTTACTTTTTTCAGATTTCTTAGAATAATATCATTATCAGTGTCGGAGACCAGATAATCTCCCAACATATCTTTTGAAGTGTCTCCATAACTGCAATTCTGAGGTAACTTGCTCAGCTCAGTAACAAGACTCTCCAACAGACCCATAAGCTTTTTTTTTTTAATATCAAGACTACCAGCTCGTTGAATGTTTACTACTTGGCTTTTCTAGTTGAATGCTTTTGGTTAAACTAAATGTTTACTCTTGCAGTATTTTAATTGATTTGTTTTTCACTGTTGCTTCTGTTAAATCAGTTAACACTGCAAGACAGAGAAATGGTGTGAAAAAGAAAGAGAGAGAGAGAAAAGGAGCAGAAGGTGAGAGAATGATAGAGAAGGTGAGAAAGAATGAGGAAAGAATTGTTAGAGAAAGAAAAAGTTGTCACAGCAGTTCTGACAGATTTCAAACTGAAGTCGAAATGGCACAATCATTTTTCTACCATTATAGTCACTTTGACGTTTACTTTTAGCTTCTTCAGACAGTTTCCTCGTACAGATTTTAACTACCATTCTCACTATCTGGTACCTATACTTTGTGCCAATTGCAACAATTGCAGTTACCACAGAAATGTATAAAGTAAGGAATCTTCATTTCCAAGAACTGGAGATTATGTAAAGCTGAATAAGAGAGAAAGCTACTCCTTCAGATTTTTGTTTTATTTTTATTTGACCACAAGGTGAGTGTACCAGTCTGTGTATCCCCTCTTCAGTCATGATCTGGACCATAGGTACAAAAGACAAGTCAGAAGATCTACAGAATGTGACAACATCAGTACCCCTCCAGACAGCTGTAATAATACACCAATACTCAGAATACATTGCAACAGTAGTACATAGTAAAAAAATGACAATGCATAAGAACAAACTACACAAGTAGCTTTGTGTATTACAAACAGCCATGCACTCAAGCTTTTGCTTTCAGCAGTTTGCTAAGAAAAAAATCATTTACTAGTTCAAGCTAAGTAACATATAACTTTCCAAAAGATAAGCATCACTCCTGATTATACTGTTCAAGAGCAGATGATACATTTCCAAACTGAAACATGTTGGTATTATTTTACTGAAGCAAAAATGACTGAATTTTAGATGAACAATTATTTTATTTATTTATTTCACATTTGTTTACAGGGAAAGTCCGACTGGACTCATGTCCTTTTTCAGCAGAGGCCCGGGGAGATACGCTCCAATAAATAGTGTAAAACATGTAGATAAGATAGATAATAAAATAATAATTCAGTTATCATACAATAGGACAAAACTGGCAATACAGCATCGAGTGGGAACAATAACAAAAGAATGATACTTGTATTTGGACAAAAAGAAAGCAAGTTACAATAGAATGAGGGAAGAGAATGAATGAAGTGTGTAGTAAAAATAGCAACAACTATGACAGCTGTAGACAGATATAAAGAGCTCAGAATTATCCAGGATAATAACAAGAACAAAGCCAGTTTTCTCAAAAGTGAGAATTTAGGAACTTTTTAAACTGTGCTAAAGAGCAGTTAAAAAAATATTGGAGGGAAGTTTGTTCCACATTTCAGGAATAACATTGGAGAAAAGAGATTCACCAGCTGAGTTGTTAGCTTTGGTAGTTTTTAACAAAACTTTGTTACTAGAGCATAGGAGTCTGATAGTGGTATATGGTTTTATTATATTAGTGAGAGCAAGGATTGTATCTGGCTAGTGTAGGATTTTGTGGGCAAAGATAAGTTGTTTGTAATGCAGCAATTCAGGAAGTTCAACCCCAATTAAGTTGTTTAAGTGCAGTGCCGTGATGTGACCTATGTGAGGCATCAGTAGCAAATTTTGCAATTTTATTGTAGCAGGATTCAAGTTTGGTAAGGTCAGTTTTATGGAGGTAGGTTAGTATTGGGTAGGCATATAAGACAGTTGACAGGAGGTGTGTACGGGCAATAGTAGCTTTTGTGGATCTAGTTAGGAACTGCCTGTTTCTGTATAGAAGACCTATTTTCCTGTGAACCTTGTTTGTGCAATATGGATGTCAAATTTCAGATTATTGTCAGTTTCGATGCCTAACAGTTTTGTATGTGTTACTGGAGCAGTAATAGTTTTATTTTTGGACTCCAAGTTGAAAGTTAAGTGAGAGGAAGGAGTTCTTGAGGGGTAAAAGAGAAGTAGTTTTGCTTTATTGGGGTTTAGAAAGAGTTGTGAGTTGGTAAGCCGTGTTTCTACAGATAGGAATGAATTTTGAGTTATGGTGTGGAGGTCTTTTAAGGAGGAGGCTGCACATATAAGGGTAGAATCGTCTGCATATTGTATCACAGAGGCATGAAAATTAGAGGTGTGAAGTTGATTGGTGAAGAGGGAAAAGAGTAGAGGCCCAAGGATGGAGCCTTGAGAGACCTCTTAGGTAACTGGTAAGGGAGGGGAGAGGTGGTGTTGCCAAGTACAGCCGGCTGACGTCCAGACAGTTTTGAAACCAGATGATAGAACAGCTAGAAAGATTTAGGGAGGAGAGGACTTCAATCAGTTTGTTATGATTTACCATATCAAAGGCTTTGGACAAGTCTAAAAATATGGCAGGTACGAATTGTCCTTGATTTCTAAAGTCATTAACTGTATTAGAAAAGGCGAGTAGTGCTGTAGTGGTACTGTGATAGGGACGAAAACCATGTTGTGTGTTAAATAGTAATTTGTGGGTGTGAAGGTAATCAGTGAGTTGAGTATGCATGACCCCCTCTGGGATTTTAGGTAAGGGATATAGAATAGCAATCGGTCGATAGTTAGTAAATTCAGTGGAATTGCCTCCTTTATGTAAAGGAATAATGTGGGAGATCTTCCAGATAACAGGTACTGTGCTGTCAGATATGGCTCTCTTAATGAGTATTGCTAAAGGATATGCTATTCCTTCAGCGACAATCTGCAGATAGTCAGCAGGGAGGTTATCTGAAGCTAGGGTAGTAGGTTTAAGTTTATGTAGTAATTTTTTAATGGTATCAACAGACACTGGTTGTAATATAAATTGGTTGGGGCTATTTTGGGGGTGTTGCTGAGCTGTGGAGTAGCAGGGGCAAGGTTACTGCATTTGTTATAAGAACTGATGAGGGCTAAGACAGTTTCCATAAAGTATTTATTAAACTGAGTTGCTATGTTATCAGAGTTGCTGTTTGAGTTTTGAGAAGGGGTTGTTGCTTTACCTGGTGATAGCATATTTTTGACTACAGCCTAAAACCTTTGGGGATTGTTGTGATGTTTTTTTCTGAAGGTTATGGTAGTAGTTGATTTTGTCTAGTTTTATAAGTCTTTTAGCTTTGTTTTGAAGTTCTAGGAATGTTTGTTTAGTAATTTTGGTTTTAAATTTATGTTGTTGTTCCCAGGCTTTGTCTCTAGATTTAAGAAGGGATCTACATTCTTTACTCAGCCAGGGGGCGTAGTTGGCCTTAACTATGATGGTTCTAGGGGGAGCATGGCAATTTAAAATATCTAAAAAAGTAGTGTTAAAAGGGATAACAGCATCTTCTAGGGGAAGTTGTTTGAGTGAGTCCCGGTTACAGTGTTTTATGGCAGTGATGAATCCATGTGGGTTGAAGTCTTTTTTGTTTCTAATAGTGCTGTTTGTGGTTTGGCTATTGTGGTATGTATGGGTACGTACAAGGAAAGTAGGTATGTGGTTAATCAGACCATGAGGAAGACAGCCAGCCTGCCTGAGATGACAGGGAGGGATTGTTAACCAGAACCCAGTCGAGGATAGATTGACCTTTGGTAGATTTGTCAGTTCTAGTGGCGGATGTAATAAGCTGGGTGAACCCATATAGGTCAATATGAGATCTTGGATTCTGAGAGGAGCATTCTATCCAATCAATATTTAAGTCACCCGTTAGGACTGTTTCCTGTGGGAGGGAAGTAGAGGACTATTGTAGTATGTCTTCTAACATGGGGATATTGTTCCCTGGAGGTATATAACCAGCAATGATGTTGATGTATTTTTTGGGGGTTGATTTTTAATTTGGTAAAGATTAGTTCTGAATTTCCAAAATCAGGGATGTCTAGATCTAGGTAGTCTAGTGTAAGGTGATTTTTGAAAACAGTAGCTACTCCCCCTTCCTCTTTGGTTAACCTGTTCTTACATAGTGTATTATATCTAGGCGGTACAATTTTGTTGTTGTTATTGGTGGGTTTTAGCAAAGTTTCTGTTAATATTACAATGTCAGAAGCATAGAGGGGGGGAAAGTAAAGCATGTATATCGTGAACTTTATTTATAATACTTCTTACATTCATATTAAGGAGGAGAAGTTGGCCATGATAGGGCAATTAACTGAGTTGGGTAGTGGGATGGGGCCAGGATTAGGTTGAATGCCACCAGACTGGCATAATTGCTTCAAGAGGTGTAATAGCAGTTTGGCAAATTTGTATTGTAAGTTGGCATGCTTTAAATAGGTTTGAGAAGTGTTTGGTGGGGGTTGAAATTTATTTGCATGGTAGTCTAGGCAGTTGGTATAGAACAGACTTGGAGCTATGGTAAAGTTTACTGGGTTGTCTGGGTGGAGTACAGAGGAGGTTTGCCAGGGAGGGTTATTGGCTGATAGAAGTAGACAATTATAAGAGGTGATGTAGAATAAAAGTAAAAGGAGAGAATTAGTGGTGATGTGTAGGGCTGCTAATCTTAAGAGTTTCCTGTACAGGTGAATCATATTGACGGAAAATGGAGATACTTGGGATAACAGAAGAAATAACAGAGTTTATAGAGTTTATCGGTAATACAATGAGTTTGGGTAGTGGGTAGTAAACTTACACTAGTAAAGAGGAAGAATTACCACTTAAATAAATACTGGTCAAACCTTATTGGATAAGTCTTGGGTGAAGTAAAGAATGGTTGGTTATCAAATTGTCTAGGAGGCTACTGTGTGGTTATATATGGTTGGAGTCAGTTAGAAGATAAAACTAGAAGACAGTCCTAATTAACTACTGCGTTGTAATTGGTCATCCTATAAGTGCAGGATTTAATTAGTGGATATTATAGGTTCATGGGTTCATAGGTAGGTACTAGGCTATCTGCCCGAGGGCATTTATAAGCCTAGCCAGTGTGTGTCAGCTTTCACCGCCCCATTGATTAACAGAGCCTCTGTCAAGAAGAGCCAATGAAGTGATCCCAGGGGTGTATTTTCTGTTACCCATCCACTCGTTAAGGTTTCTCTTGAAGAGTGTTAGTGAGGGGCTCTGCCTAATGTAGTTAGTAATTTTGTTCGAAAGCATGGGGAGTCTCTGTGACAGGAATCTATCCCTCCAGCATGTTCTATTTATTGTTGTGGCGAGGTTTAGCTCACTAGAGCTCACAGCGACTTGGATTTCTTTAGTTGGAGCATGTCCATCAATTCTGAGTTGGACATGGCTTTGTAAGTCAGGCAGAGATCACCTCTGAGTAAGCGATATGCCACTGAGTACAGCTGGAGTTTTTCCAGTCAGGCTGCATAGGACATATGTTTGAGACCAGTAATCCTCTTGGTGAGGTACTTTTGTGGTCTTTCCAGCTGTTGGAAGTATCTTGTGAGGTACATCCCAAACGGGGCATTGTACTCTATGATGAGTCTGATGAGTGACGAGTAGAGGGGCACTATAACCTCTTTATTTCTAGATGCGAACCCTTTAGTAATTATAAGGATTTCCTAACTACTTTGGTAATATGATTGTCAAAGGAGAGATTACTATCTACCTGGGTCCCCAGATCTCTTATTACCTCTTCTGTATTAAGAGGGCTGCCACCTATGTGGTAATTCATGGGTGTTTTGTTTTTCCCAAACGGGATGACTATGTATTTTTTGGCATTTAGCTTGAGACCATGACATTGACACCATGTGTCTGTCTCAGTAAGGCCCTTTTGGAGAATGTCCTCGTCAGCCAGAGAGTCAATTATGGCTCCCAGTTTGCAGTCATTGACGAACTTGGTTGGCCATAGTCCTCCTGTGTTTGCCTGTACCTCTAAGAAGTAAATGCCGAACAATGAGGGTCCCAGGACCGAGCCTTGTGGGACACCACTTATGACTGGTTAAGAGTCGGACCTGGAGCCCGCTATTCTTACCGTGTGAGTTCTGTCTGTAAGCCAGTTGGCAACCCATCTCGTGACATAGGGGTTTATGTTCAGGCTGGTGAGTTTTTCTATAATTCCCGAGTGGGGATCGGTGTCAAAATCCTTGGCGAGGTCAAGGTAGGTTGTGTGAACTACCTTCTCCTCATCTATGGCCTTGGTGACTGTCTCGAAGAAGTCAACCAGGTTTAGTAGGCATGATCTGCCCTTAACAAAGCCAAACTGGGTCGGGTCAAGTGTTTGGTGGTTCCCAATGTCTTTGTTAATGAGTTCCATGATGATGCGCTCCATAGCCTTGCAGACCAGGCTAGTCAGGCTTATGGGGCGATAGTTATCAGGGTCAGTTGTGGCTCCTCTTTTGTGGAGTGGAATAACCATTGCTGTGCGCCATTCTATGGGCACTTAGCCTGTGGAGAGGCTGAGGTTGAACAGTGTGTTTAGGTGGGGGGTTAGTTTGTTCTGTAGTTTGTGCAAGATGCAGCCTGGGACACCATCTGGCCCCAATTGACGCTGTGCTTTTGGCATTTGAAGGGGCTGTTTTCACCTGTGCATCTGTGATTTCCGGGACACTACACTTTTCCGGTATTGATATGGGCTTTTTTGGGGGTGAGAGGGGGGTAAAGTTTGCACTGAATATTATTTGCAGGATGATGGCAATATCAGTGGGTTCAGTATATTTTGTGCTATTTTGCACTAGCTCAGAGCATATCTGCGAGTTGCCACTTAGATTCTTGACATAGCTAAAGAAGGCTTTGTGGTTATCTTTCGAATCCTTGGCTATTTTTCTTTTGAAGTTAGCCTTGGAGGATTTTATGAGGGACCTTAGTTTCTTACTGATACTGATCAGGGATGTCTTTCCTTCTTGGGATTTGCTTTTTTTCTGAACTAGTTTTTTCCTTCTAATGTATAGCCTGTTTATGGCAGGGGTCCAGCAGACTGGTTTCCTTCTCTTTGGGGAGTGAGTCTTGGTTTTGCTAGGGATGGCATGATCCATGCATCCTTGTAGGTGCTCATAGAGTGCATTTGTAAAGGTTTCTGTATCTTGGGCAGCATTATCCTTTAGCGTGGGGGCTGTGAAACTTACCACCTCTGTCTAAAGTAAGGTGAAGTTTGCTTTAGAAAAGTTTTTTACTCTGGTTTTCTCAGTTGGGGGTTGTGGTGGGGTGTGGACATCCAGAGTGATTAGTTTATGGTCTGATCTAACCAATGATGGGTTGATCTCTGGTGTAGAACGCCTGTCGCCCATGTTGGTGATGACCAGGTCCAATATGTTTTCATCTCTGGTAGGGGAGTTTACCAGCTGATCCAGGGCATTTGAGTTGATAAATTCCAGGAAGCGCTGGACCTGGGAGTTTGTATTTGAGTAGTTTTACCAGTTAATGGTAGGGTAATTGAAATCGCCCAATATCAGGGGGTTCGGTAGGACCTTCATGTTTTCCAGTGTCTCCAGAAAGGTGGAGTGGTGGTCCTGGGTCATGGAGGGTGATCTGTCGCAGGCCACAATTTGCACTGCAGATTTGCCTGATGTTAGTTGCACATGGATGATTTCAGAGGTATCATGCTGCGCAACTAACCTGGAGGTGTAGGTATCCTTGATGAATATGGATACACCCCCTCCTTTTGTGTTTCGGTCCATGTTCTGTGGCCAAAATGTGTGGTATGAGTTGTAGCCCGGTAGTGCTGGGGTGCTCTATGGAGCCTTGAACCAGGTTTCAGTTACTGCAGAGATGTTGAAGTTCTCCATACTGAGGAGTGCTTCGAGCGCATGCATTTTGAGATTTAAACTCCTGGCGTTGAGTAGCGTAACCCTCATTTTTTTATTTGTACTGTTTATGGAGGTGGGTTTGACTTTTGAGCCTCGCCTAAAAAAGGCACTATGGGGGCAGCAAGAGCCTTGGCCAGGATTACAAAGCCTAGAGGTGACAGGTGCAAGCTATCTCTTGTCAAGCAACGAGGCCTGTCAAGCATGTCGTTCCAGGTTGACAGACATTGAATCCCCTTTGAATGACACCAGAAGCTTAGCCAATTGTTGAAATTGATCATTTTTTCTTTATACTGCAGTATCATTCTTGGTGAGGGCAGGATGCTACTCAGGGTCAGTGTCATACCCACCTGGGCTACATGATCAGAGTGCTCTTCCATGTCTCTTTTCATGTAGTCCAGGGAGGTACGTCTCAGGTCATTCACACCAACATGAACAATGACAGAGTCATATCTGTACTTGTTCTGGAGTGACCTGAGTGCTTGTGTTATGTGGTGGATTCTGGCTCCCGACAGGCAGCTAACAGTAACCTTCTCCTTGTCCAGCCTAGTGAGTGGGACATCAGTGTGCCTGACTATAGAGTCGCCTATTACTAGTGTGTTAGGTATGTTATTTCGCCTTAAGGGCTGTGATTGTGCGGCACACTGATTTTGTGTTTTATGTGTTCTCTGGTTTGTGACAGGAGGTGCATGTTTTTTGGGTGTCTGCTTTGGAGGTCTGTGATGCTTTTGCAGGTTTTTATTTAGAGCCTCCGAGTATGATTCTGTGTATTTATGTGTATTTTTTGCCAGTGCTGGTTTAGTATGTCTATGTGAGGCTCGAGGTGTGGTGCAAGTGTTAATCTTCTCCTCATGACTGCTTGTTCCAGTCTTGGGTGAAGAGAGCTTAGCCTCCAATTTAGCTATATAATTGCATCTCTCGCATATGTTAATGTTTTGTGGTAGGACGAGAGGGTTGTCTGTGTACATGAGGCAGTTGTAACATTGCCTCAGGATAACCAGGTTCACCATCTGGACTGGAGAGTATATCTGAAATTGCCCTTTGGTCATGTCTGAATAGTAGGGTGAGCTGCTTAGTTGCTTGGTTGGTGAGGGGTGAATAATGAGCCTTGCCCTGCTGGGCAGTCAAGTGTCGGGGTATGTTAGTGGTTGCTATTAGGTCTGAGCAAGTGCTGGACTGTAGGATGCTTTTTAAGTGCTTAGGTTGAGAGTTAGACTACTTTCAAGGGAAAAAAAACTGAAGAAGAGACTTGATGGAGCCGGGATAAATTTAGCCCTAGCTTACCGGCACTGCCCGGAACGTGCAAAACCGTGCAAACGTGGGTTTTACAGCAGGGAAATGAAAGAGGTAAAGATTAGCCCAAAATGGCCCAACAAACTACTAACCTCTGGGCTGGAACCACTCCTCCAGGGACAGATGGCTGCTCAAAGCTCCCTCTCTCACAGGTGAACAGAGAAACCTCTGTCTATCCAAGTAAGGTATGGGCAACTCAGAAAATTGTAACAGCCCTGAATTTAGCACTAGCCTGAAAACTGGACTATACTAGCTTAGAAAGGTGGGAAAGAAGGAAAACATTTTTTTTTGAAAAGATAAGGCAAAAACAGTAAAAAATACACTTAAGACAGCTTTAAACGACAACAAACAATAAAAAATACACTTACAACAGTTTTAGATGACTACAAGCAATCAGAAAAGGCTTTTAAACAAGTTACCCAATTAACCAGTAAAAAAAATCTCAAAACTGAGCCCTGTTCCTGTAGTCTTCAATCAGAACTGTACACTCCTGCCACTGGGGTGCAGGGGAACCTTCTCCAAAAAAGAAGGCCTGGATTAGTGCTCAAGTTATACAAACAAAGCTAGATTCGGCAGGCCTGGATCTAATCTATGCTACAGCAAACGAGGCGCACCAATTTCAGTAAGACACAGTTCAAATGTGCAGGCACTATAAGCCTTTAACCACAAATTCCCAGCTCAGAAGGGCAGGGTCCAGCCTCTCCTCCCACAAGAGTGCAGACCACGAACCTTCTTAATGTAAAATAACTGGCCTGAAGCCCAAGTGCTTAAACCAGAACTAATACACTTTTAGAATAACAGACACTGAGCCTTCAATCAGCAGTTCCCAACTTAGAAGGATGTAAACTACCTGTCCTGCCACAACAGTGCAGACCACAAACCTTCTTAATGTAAAACAACTGGTCTGAAGCCCAAGTGCTTAAACCAAAAGGCTTAGAATGATAGCTACACTTTAATCAGGTTACTACCAAGCAGTAATAAATACAATTGAATACTTTTAAGAAGGACTGGATTAGTGCTCAAGTTATGCAAACAAAGCTAGATTCAGCAGGCCTGGGATCTAGTCTATGCTACAGCAAACAAGGCACACCAATTTCAGTAAGAAACAGTTCAGTTATGCAGGCACTGTAAGCCTTTAACCAGAAATTCCCAGCTCAGAAGGGCAGAGTCCAGCCTCTCGTCCCACAAGAGTGCACACCACAAACCTTTTTAATGTAAAAAAACTGACCTGAAGCCCAAGTGCTTAAACCAGAACTAATACACTTTTAGAATAACAGACACTGAGCCTTCAATCAGCAATTCCCAACTTAGAAGGATGTAAGCTACCTGTCCTGCCACAACAGTGCAGACTACAAACCATCTTAATGTCAAACAACTGGTCTGAAGCCCAAGTGCTTAAACCAAAAGGCTTAGAATGATAGTTACACCAAGCAGTAATAAATACAATTGAGTACTTTTAAGATGATGCAAAAGCAAAACAAAGTAGGAAGAAACACAAATACAGTAAAAGCAGATGAAAAAAGTGCACATTTTTTTTTTTTGAGTGAGCAAATGAGATGGGCCCAGGAGGTGTATCCAAATGCAAATTTACAAGAGGGATGGGCAGTTTCAAAGCCACCAAGATTAGGGTGGGTGGGGAACTAACTGAAAAAACAGAGCCACAACTTCCAGCTAGATAGTATTCAATTCAACACAAATAAATCAATTTAAATGCTGTATTATCTGAAAAAAGTGCAGATAAAGATTTACTTAAATTCACTTATTATTGCTTAATGAGAATGACCGCTGTTCGCTAATGTGATGTGGGTGGAGTTAGTGAAGTAAATATGTAATTGATGGGGGTGTGTGGGAATGGGGGTAGGGTAGAGAAGTGGAGTGAGCCTGAGCGCATAGAAGGAGAATGGAAAGTGTTGAACCTGGGGACACAGCAGGCGATATTAACAGAAAAACAATCTGGAAAACAGAGGAGTCCAAACCGAAGCTATAATGGAGAGAGAAGAGCAGGTCATTACAGTTGAGAGAAGGTAAGTAAAGTCTAAACTGCCACAAGGTAGTAAAAAGAAAAGGGAAGGCAAGTCTGTAAGGCATAAACAATAGATATGAAACAGTGCAGGGTGGGGGGGGCAAAGATGTGAAAGTGTAATAGAGGATAAACTGCAGGGGAGTGGGTATAAGGTCTGGTGATGCACTAGGAGCTGTAGGTTACACAAAATATCTTAGATATAGTGTATTATTAACATAATCAGTAACAGTCAGTGCCTGTAGACTTTACCTGAGCAGCTGTGGGGAGGTCTACTTGAATTAGAGGTCTCAGCTGGGTTCTGGTAATTGTTTTACTGCATTAGTAAAAGTCAGTGCCTGTAGACTTTAACTGAGCAGCTGTGGGGAGGTCTACTTGAATCAGAGGTCTCAGCTGGTTTCCGGTAATGGTTTTACTGCATCAGTAACAGTCACTGCCTGTAGACGGTAACTGAGTAGCTGTGGGGAGGTCTGCTTGAATCAGAGGTGTCAGCTGAGTTACGGTAATTGTTGTACTGCCCTATAGGAGAGCTCTTCATACCACAAAGGAAATAATTTTCCATAGCAGCTGTAGCGCACCACCAATGCACCGAAAGGGAAAGAAACATCGAGACAAATCAAACCAATATTCATTAAAAGAACGACAGGCATGACAATAATGCCAAGTCAGTACGAATATAACAAAATCCATGTTTTAGAACTCAGACAATGTGCATCCACTAAGAAAGTGCAAATGTGTTTGAACAAATCAAATGTAACATGTGTCGCAAGACTGTACACAGGTCCATAGGTTCAGTCCATAGGTTCATAGGAGTTTACTAGGATAACAGCCCTAGAGCCCTTACAAGCCTAGCCATTAGTATCCCGAGTTGCCCAAATTATCGGTGATTAGGTGAGTGAAGTTTGCAGAGGGTAAGGGTCTGTGGTAGTTAATACCAACTTCCTCTGTCCAGGAGGGAGTGAATTTTTGGTCAACCATCCATTGATCTAGGTTACGTTTGAAAAGGGTCAGGGAGGGGTTCTGTTTCACGTGAATTAGAAGCTTGTTCCAGAGAAGTGGCAGTCTCTGGGAGATGTATCTATCTCTCCAGCATGACCTGTTCATGTTAGATGCTAGGTTAAGATCCCTTGAGCATGTGACCCTCCTGCATTTGATTGCACATGTTACATTTGCTTGAAACTGGAATATATAAGTAACATGGCATGTTGCATGCACCAGCACTCACTTTGCTTTTGGGAGGGTGTATACAGAGTCCTCTTTCCCTTGCAAAAAAATAGATAGAAAAGTTGCAGATGAATGCATTGATTACAAAAATGTGATAGTAGACCTCTCAAAAAGGTATAAAGTATGTAAAAATACAATGTTTTTATTAGTAATTAAATTTGCAAGGTAAAACTGAAAAGTAGCTGTAATAAAGCAAAGACTAATGAAAAATGGTTAAGTCCTGGAAGTTTTGAAAAATTTTTGGCATTGCTGAAGTCAGAGAGACTAAGAAAAGTTTCCCTGTCCCTATAGATGTGTGCGCCCTCTGGTTAGGATGCCATTAGCTCTCATTACACCATTGCACAGTCTTGCAATTCTGTGCTAGAAAGTGAATCCTTTAAACCAAGGACAAACTTCTTCTGATGACTAAAGAAGGGCTTCTAAACCTTTTTCCCTGCGGTCTGTCATAACATCATTACCCAATCTTGTAATTTTCTGCTGGAACATGAATCTTTAAACTAAAGACAAGCTTCTCTGACAACTAAAGAAGGGCTCCTAAACCCTTTTCCTGCATTGTACATAGATGCTAAATATAAGTTATTGACAACTCAACATCACACTTGCTTAACTGAGAAGTTTTTGCAGTAGCTAGCATTTAACATCTTAAATATCATATGTGCTAGCCCGTATGTATCCCTAAATGCACACTCTCTTCACCTGCAATCCAATAGCAAATATCACCCCCAAACGTTTTGGTCTTCTGTCAGCTCACTACATAGCCCAGGAACTAAGAAAAACCCAAACCTCTGCCCTTCAAACAGCAAACAAACAACTCCTATTTTATCAACTCCATCTGTAGCTTAAATACACATTCCAATCAGACCTGCCCCTCTCTCACCCAAAACTACCCTAGCTTTACTACTAAGTCACAGAACTGTCCTCTGCAAAATGCCTGTATGCCAGTCCCTCTGCAGGTAGTCCAAACATTACTCGCACATTTACCATACAGCACATTCCCACGTCCACTATAAAAAACTTTTACTAAAACACAAATCATGCTGTTCCTGTGTTGATACCCCCCAACCACATAAAGCTTGCTACTGAAGACATAGCCTGCCCTACAAGTATACTTATCAGTAGATCTATCTGTGAGTGCAATGTACCTATTCTGTGGAAGAAGTCCCATGTAACTCCGCTGCATATAGGAGTTAACTTCTGCCGAATTCTCTTTTGCCATATAGCCGTACAGTCTCCCCTCCCCAAGCTTCTAGAAAGATATGTACATAAACAGCTCCTAAACTATATCCTTCAAAACAGGTTACTAACCAGTGCTCAACACTACTTTCAGTCACGCCACAGCACTACAACTGCCCTAATATCATTCCGTGACACTATAAATAAAGCTAGAGACTCAGGTAAACTAATCTCCTCTGTATTTCTGGACAACTCAAAGCCTTTGACATGCTATCACATAGCAAACTCCTCCATCAACTTTCATTACTTGGACTATCATCTCATTCTGTCCATTGGTTCTCCAGCTACCTGTCAAACAGGCAGCAAGCTGTAAAATGGCAGGGTTGCAATTCTTTTTACCTACCCATTTATACTGGAATCGCACAAGGATCCATCCTTGGTCCACTACTCTTTAATGTCTTCATAAATAATCTTGACACCTCTTCCCAATGTAAACTAATCCAGTATGCTGATGATTCTACAATGAGTTGCACGTCACACAGTTTTAGGGGTTATAATATATAATCTCAAATTTGACCTACACATACAAAGTAACATAAAGAAACACAAAACACTTGTCTTGCTTGTGCAACACTTGTACAGGAATAAACACTTACACAGCACATCTACCAAAACTACTCTGGCTCAGACCTACCTACTGTCCTCACTCCTATGTGGCACTCCAGCTGTAGCCAGTATACAAGCATCTCTAAAAACAAAACTCCAAACTTGCTATAATAACACTGCCAAGTTTACTACAAGAGCAAAACAGTACTCCCATCATTACATAGCCCTGCAGTCACTCATCTGGCTTGAACATCCTCCCCACCTGTCCCACCTTCATCTCAAAACTGTCCACAGCATCATCAACAAATTAGCCCTATGTCTCCCACTGAGCCCTACACTAAGTATATACTTGACTGATAGACTCTTCATTCTAAAGAAAAATTAGTCCTTTCACACTATACATCCATTACATCTGCAGGTCATATGCTCTACTGCTATTCTGTAACTAAAAGATGGAACTCTTTACCTTTATTTATTAGTAATAACCCCAACCTCCCTACATTCAAACATTCCTTGAAGGAATTTCTGTCTAAGTCATGGATCTGCTCTTGCTCTAATCCTGGCTGAGAATCTGTATACAAATCTCTTTTTCTCCCCACTGCCCCTCGCCTATACCATATTATATATAACTTCTGTTAAGCTTTCCACCAAACAAGGTCTCCCACATCCAGTGTTACACATCCAAATCCCTTTTCCGGATCTCTCCTCCTCCCAACCTCTTACATTCACTATGACTCTAACCTTTCTACTGCCTTATTATCATCCCTTCAACACTGCACCACTGCTACTTGGCTCCTCTTTTAAATACCACTCTTCTCTTACATTATTCTGCTCACTAATCGTTTACTTCTTAATCATCCTTCTAGATATACTTTTGCACAAGTAAGTCTATCATTGTTAACTGTCAATTTGTCTGCATATTATAATAATCCTAAGTGAACTTTCAAAGCAGTGTATTATGTCTACCACAGCATATTCACACACCTTTGTGATGTAAATTAATTTCTGCTGCCTTCTTATGTGTATACTGCTACTTGTATTTTACATGGAGCTGTATTGTATGTAACCTTAGACTTGTTTGTTATTGAAGCCATATTGTATGTAACAATTTGCCGGTTTGAATGTTATTTTGTATGATATGTTAACTGGAGCTTTTCTTCCAGGATCTCTACTGAAAATGGAAACACTCAGCTCAATTAGACTTTCCCGGGAGACATATGCCAGTAAATAAACCAGTGAACTGTAATCATGGTTGGTTTGTGTTGAAAGGTTATAGTCCAAGTAAAGGCTATATTTTCAGTGTCAAACAAATAGAAAATGAATAATTGATAACATCCACATCTCATTGTAGCCCTCACGTCTATGGTAAAAGGTTTAGCACTTATGCAGCATACAAAGGCTGAAACACTAGCTTCTAATTACAAGCCATTACAAATAATTGAAAGGTCTGATGCAAATACAAACTTAGCAGTGCATTAACCAGTCTTTATTAGGGAAGCAAAAGCTGCCCAATGCAAATTATAAGCACAGTCAGTCTTAGCTACTTGATGTGAAATCAAGTGACTGTTTTATAACCACATGGCCTCATTCAAAAATATAAACTGAGACAAAAGCACAGCTATAGAATAGTCACTGATAACTTTTTAGATGATGGGTGGTGCTTTCCCAACAAAGGCATGTCTTTCTGTCTCTTTCTGTGAAGGCAGGAATATTCTGTTCCTGGAATGTTGCAAAGGTGCTCAATTGCAAGAAATGCTCACTTGATTTACACAACTTTGACAAAAGGCTCACAGCATATATAAAATTAAACAAGAAACTACAAAAAAGGGCAAATACTCTTGACAGGTTTGAATTTGAAATGTATGGTGACATATGTTAAGCATGCAATTATAAGTGCTAATAAACCATTCATTCTACTATTCATTCACGTATTTATTCTCCAATTATCCATTTAAGCCAATTTACTCAGTGAGTGCAAGGAAAATGAACCAATTCTGGCTTTTGCAGCAGCTCATCACAAGATGTGCATGCTCACACACACACACACACACACACACACACACACACACACACACACACACACACACACTTGCATTCGTCCATACCTTTTTGTAACCTAGACGACCAGTAGTTCCCCTAAAGCAAGTTGTTTGGATATGAGAGGAAACTGTAGCACTCTGTGGCAAAGCAGTATTTTTCATTCTGTTCAGATTTTGTGATAGGCACAAACAAGCTCAAGGCATTAAAACAAGGTACAAAATACAGCTGTTCTTTCAACATTACATTAAGAAACAATCCCTTCATCTTTTGCTACCTTCCCCAAAGTCCAACTATTAGGTCAGTCTCATGGAATGGCTAAATAATAACGTATTCCCCAACTGACTCACAAAAGTAAAGAACTTGATATTAACGTGAGATGAGAATTTGCCCTCCTGATCATTTTCCTGCTTCCTAAACAGTCTCCATTACTTTATGTGTAGAATTTTACAAATAAATCGCATTGGTCTCTATGCTCTTTGCTTGATCGTAGTAGGCCTCATTTACTGAAATTCTTTGTAAAGCTAAACAGAGCAAAGTTGTCCGAAGCATTCTTTGCTGATTATCTGTGTCATAAACGGGTGTTGAAGAGTCCATCTACAAAGAATAAAGAATATTGCTGAAATTAAATCTTTTACACTGCCAGTGCATAGTCCAACATTTACTCATTACTGTAGTATTTAAGAATATTTCCATATGTCAGTGTTTATACAGACCCTGCTTTTTACTTTTTAACTATTACACAAAATAAAAAGCGTGAGGCTTTAGCTGATGATTCTTTTAATCACATTTTGGGAAGATATGCAGTCTTATGGACTTTGAAATTTTTTTTAGTTTGGTGTTTTTAATTTTAGTCATTTCTGTTTTCATTTTCTAAAGATCAGTATAATGTACCTTTTTGGTAAACTGCAGTTCAGTCTTAAAAACTGGAACCATCTGTCAGCTTCACAGGCATTAAGGTATAAAGACTTGACTATAATGCAGGAGTGCAAGGTTGACTAGAAGCTCGGGCTTCTGTTGGAGCTGGTATAGAGACAGTGGATATGCCTATATTGGGGGATGGGCACCAACTGGTTGCCTCATAGGACTAGAGGATTGCAACTTCAATAGCTGTAACTCTTTGAGAGTAGCTTGGGTGATGCTACTGATCTTTTATACAGTTGTTACTTCTGATCTTCTTTTAAACCCATGTTACATTTTTCAAGACTTTTTTTAATGGAAACCCTCAAAAAATGAAATACATTTTAGAATTCCCCCATCCCCTATTAACTTAGACCAAACACACAAAACTATATACATCTTAAAAAGGTTTAACTCTACAGATAGGAGCAATTGCCTCAAATGGACAGGTGTGCCCACAAGCATTACCTAACCTAAAATTAAGGTTATCCATGATAAATCAGATGCTTTGTCCTATGTTCTCACTTCACTGATTGATATTTGTTTTTTCTTATCTCTATTACACTCACAAATGTGGAAAACAGCTTGTATGCTTTCAGAAAACATTAACTTTTAGCCCTAAGAAAATGTGCACTGATTATCTTTTGATAAAACTAAATTGTATACTGTTGTGTTAAATGTAATAATGAATTAAGGCTGTTAGAGAGGTTGCTGTCTCTTACTCACTTCCCATAATTTTCAACTTTATTTTTCACTGAACTGCTTGTCATTGTACCTTTATATTTTGCATTTCCCTTTACAAAGAATGCTTGGAACTCTCAAGATTAATTGCTTGTACTTGCCAACAGCTCATCTCCATGTAAAAATAGTCAGCAATAAATCTTTGTACATTTTCAGTCAGAGCACAGTGTAATTAATACTGCCTTTAGCAACAGAGCTACTGACTGACACTGAACATTTTCTAATGGGAAAAAAGTTAATATCTTTGCAGATGCAAGAAACTTAGCATTTGCTTGGCTTTCATCATTTTGCCTAATGTTGCAACCCTACTTGCTTACAAAAACACTTGATTATAGCTTAAACTAAAGGCATTAATCTAGACAGCCACCCTTGTAAAAACAAGAGAAAATATCTGAATTCCACGTGTAATATAATTAGTGCATGTTAATACCCCAACCCACCCCAGTAACCCAAGATCACAGCATATTAACATTAAACTTGCCTTTATCCAGTCTTTCTTCTCTTGTTATACTGTAAAGCCTATTTTTTTAGCAGATAAAAAGTGTAATTCCTTTAATAACTTTAACACATACAACAGTCACTGAAAAGACGGTTGTATGTGTTAACACAAACAACCGTCTTTTCATTGACTGTTGTATGTGTAAAAGACACAACAGTCTTTTCAGTGATTGTTGTATCTTTAACATACAACAGTCACTGAAACGACTCCCCCAACATTTAAAATACCCCTGACTACACACTAGATAAAATTGCTTTACTACATATTACATTCAGTTTATATCATGAAATATTTTATAGAAATATTAATAGGAACAAAAAATGTATTACTTCCAATTACTTTTTTTTCTTTTTGTGTCCTTATAAACATTAATAACATAAAGTGGGGTGTATGTTTACAGTCTACCCACAAGCTTAACAAAGTCAACAAAAGACCAATCTTTTCAGCCACTTCTTGCAAAGGCATATTTTGTAATTGTGATCGATGCTTTATAATGTCCCATTTTCACTAATTTCAGTGCTGCTGGTCTTCTTCTTGTTAACCTCCATCTTCAAACACCAAATTCTTGTTTCAGTGCCTGATTCTTCTAGTCAACTTGTGCTTTTTTTTGCCCTCGGGCATTTTCCTTTGAAACATTGGAAAAGGTTTCACTGGCTCTCTCTATAAGCTTTATTTGTCAGAAGAATAAGAAACAGAGTACCCCTTCTGTTTGCTGACATACTTTTTGTTGGATAACCCTTTTTTATTTCTCCCTTAGGTTGTTCTGCATCCAGAAATGTCTTTGATCCCCCAGGAACATTTTTCAGAATATTTATTCTGAGGAGAGCTGAATATAGCAGCTTGAGTAGTACACCTGCTTCTCAGCATTGACCGATTGCTGGGATACATTTGTTTCTCTTCTGTCTGGTGTACAGTGAATAATCATTTTCCACAAATAATGTGCTGTCTACAATTTTGAATACTTTTCCTTTCTGCCACAGTTTTGTCAGGATCAACTCTTTCTGCTGGTATGATTGTATCTTTACTAATACAGGTCTTGGCTGCATACACTCGATGCTTCCTTTCAATTAACAAATCCTTCTGTGGAATACCAGTCCAGTTGCTTATTTGTGCTTTCATAAAATTAATGCAGTTTATCCCTTCCAGTTTCTGTGGTATAACACAAAATCTCATAATCTCATTTTTTTGTGTAGTCGGCCTTCCAACTCGAACATTTTTTGAAA
This sequence comes from Protopterus annectens, assembly GCF_019279795.1. Lineage (NCBI taxonomy): Eukaryota > Metazoa > Chordata > Ceratodontiformes > Protopteridae > Protopterus > Protopterus annectens. Next base: position 764,371,029 of record NC_056727.1, read on the forward strand.
CATGTCTTGAAAAATCTCATACTCAGACAGCCTTTTCTTCATTTCAACATCTAATGTTTGCATTTTTTTAAATTTCATCTGAATAGCTAAAGCTTCTTCTATTTTTTCTATCCTTTTGTTATTTGAGTTGATATACTCCTTCTATGTTTCATTTATTTAACCATTTTATTTATTTTTCTTCTAAATTACTGGAAGCCATATCTTTTACCATAGCTGAAGCTTGAACTACTTTTTGCTGAAAAGGATTCTTGTAAGGCATTGTTTTCTCTTCCCTTTTTTATGACTGATTTTCTTTTAGGTTGTCTAAATTTCTTCTCTCCTGGCTTCCTGGCAATCTATTTAGTAGTCAGTAACTGAATGTTACTTTAGCTGTCAATATCACCGGCGCGTATTTCTCAGTTTCGTTTTCAGACTTGTAGAATTGAAATTTAGCTGTTGATCAGTATACAGCCATCTTGGAAGTCATTTCTAAGATTATTGTAGCTCAGAGAGGGGAAACTATTCTTAGAAATGAGTGCCACCTTTTTATGCTAATATTTTCACAGTTCTGAGGATCACACTTATTGTCATCAAACATTCAACAGTTTTCTTTTACGACATAATACTAGTACTCTTATTAAGTTTATGCCAGAAGAAATGTACCCTTCCTTCTGGTAATTTTTATGAATATCATGCACAGCTTTTGCCTTCATACCTGACAGAGCAAGTTGATATGCACTACATGGTTACCAAGATTGCTGGAGGAACTAAGGACAGCGTGCCATGCAAACTACATATTACAATAATCTTGGAGACAACTGAAGACACATCCTGCTGTAGAATGGCACCTTATATAATAACATTAAACCAGTAATACAAATGATTTCCACAGCTTGATTAAACAGCTTTCTGTAAACAAACATAAATATGCTGTTTCAGTGGTGCTGCATGTACATAGATCATTAAATATAACTGAGATAATTAATTAGATAGGCTCTGTAAATTATGTAAAAGATCAGGCATCAGAAGTGACTAACCATTTATTAGGACTCATATAAATCATTACAATAGTAATAATAACAGGTTCTGTTTGCCGTGGGAATAACATCATCTTATTATCATTTAACAAGGAAACACACTCAGAAAATGGAATGTCCTCCTAAAATGGGATTTGGTGTACTAATTATTTAATAGGGCAACTCATGCTCAAACTTTTTATTGATGTGCTTCTTACATACGATGATTATGGAATCATACCTGATATGTGGAGGGCCCTTCAGTAAACAATGAGGAAATGTTTCCTTCAGTAGGCATAAGGCTAAGTGATTACATGTATAGACTCTCAAAGCATAGGTCTGTCAATGTCTGTATAATGAGACTTTCTTAATTCAGAGACCTTTTCTTCTGATCTTTATTAGTTTCTTTGCTAAATCCATCTATCCACAATAGCAGTCACCAACTCCTCCTGGTGAAACTGAGGTGTTCCAAGGTCAGCTTAGAGATTTAGTCTCTCCATTGTGTCCTGGGTCTGACTTGTGACCTTCTTCCAGTGGGCCATGCCATGCCATGTAATCTGTCATGGGAGGCATTGAGAATGTATCCTTATTAGGTGCCCAAACCAGAGTTATGAGGAGCAGTAGCTTTGCTCCAATGCCAAGATCCAGCCAGAACACCATCACAGAAAATGATTGTATGAAGAGCCCAATTTCTGCTGGTTTATCCATGGTCTTATTCCTTCAGTCACTACACAAACCTTGTGCGCACATGTGAAGAAGGGGGCTAAAACTCCCTGGTAAATTGAGAACTTTGTCCTATGCCTCGGCTCTTACTTTAGGCACTGTCCAGTACACAGCCTGTAGTACTGGACCTGCTGCACCCACCCACTGGTCAGTTTCCAGATCCCCACTACACCTCTTATAAACTCTGAGATGCTTATACTTCTCTGATGGATGTAGCTTCTCCTTCTCTCTTTTCTGGGAGAACTATGACCTCAGAACTCCAAGTGGTGATTCTCTTCCTACTCACTTCCTACACAGCACTAAAACACTGTACTGGGTGCTGGAGATCACAGTAACTTGAGGCCAAGAGGACAGCATCCCCTGCAAACAAATGATGCAAACCTAAATTGCATGTTGTCAAAATGTGATTAGTTTCTTGATATATCAATAAGAACAAGTGACAAAACAAAGCACATCCTTAGCTGAGTCTTACACCCACCTTGAATGTATTCAGTTTAGCACTAAGAACGTGCACACAACTCTTGCAGACTTCAGAGGAGTTTTCCTCAGATAGATGGCAAATATTGGAGGTGTGATTGGGAAGAAAGAGGTAACTGCAAATATGTCTTTTGGGAGTGTAATTCCCTACAGAATACTCTTGGGGAGCAAAAGGTTGCAACTAAGGAAATGATTCTTTTGAGCTGAGATACAGGATTTGAATTCCCTAAGCATAGTAAGGCCTTATTAAGTTCAATTCTGTTGGCTGCCCAAAAAGCAATTACAAGAAAATGGAAATTAAAGTTTAAACCAGCTGTATTTCAAGTATTGAATACTACTAAAGAGATAAAAAATGGAAGCGGGACCTTTAGAAAGGAGGAAGAGCAAATTTACATACAAGTAAATAGAATTTGTTGGAACAGTAAATGCAGAATAATGTTCAGGTGGAGGAGTGAGTTTTAAGGGAAGGCAGGAACTGAACCATTTATGTAATGTTGGACTGAAAGCTGTTATAAAGAAAGGAAACATATGTAATGTACAATGTATATAAATGGAAATAATGGTAATACAGTTTGTTTTCTTTTTAGTTAATGTGTGTGTGTGTGTGTGTGTGTGTGTGTGTGTGCCTATATCTTAAGTGATAATTTAACAAAGGAGTTTAAACAAAATAAAAAAAAAGAATGTGTACACAATTCTTAGTCCGCAAATGCAAGGAGTGAGTAACATGCAGTAGCAGCTCCAGAATCCCACATTGTTCTGGAATCTCCTTCAGGACATTTCAGGCACTCAGGAATATGCCTTTTCTAGATTCACAAAAGAAAGATTTGGCAAATTCTATTTATCCTTCCACTACCTGTGTAAAGGCAAGGAAGTGAGGCAGTTTTCTATGGCTTTGACAAAAACTATATTGTTCATCCTAAATTAGAGGCTTGAATGTCAGATGTATTCTTATTTCAGCACCATGGCATAGAATTTCTGAGGAAGGATGCAGAATTTCTTCTCTCTGTAATTAGAAGACACCCTCCTGATCCTGTTTTTAAAATGAGAGCACCACTCAGTAGCCATTCCAGAGGTGCTTTCACTACCTTCCTTACGGCAATGAAAATGAGCATTAGTCATGTCAACCAACAGCAACCAGCCCCCATCCGCAATTCAAACTGATTATTGTCCACTCTTGCAGCCTTGCCACTGCGGAGCTGTTTAATCAGTGCAGTGGTCACTTTTACAGAAATGGATTCCATTGTGTTAGTTGCTTCTGAGAATAACAAACAGTACAATTATTCAGAATTAGGGATGTACTAGGAGTAAACTTTCCTGATGCCTCTGAATGAGTCAACATTTCTCTGTCTTGGTAGTTGTGATCACTAAAGATGACACATAGAGAGATGAATACTTGAAGATATGTGCTTTAATAGTTATGAACAAGCCAAACTTTATTCTTTCTGTCCTGCCATGCACAGAATGAACTAGGAAATGAAACCCTGAGAAATATAAGTTAGTAAGGTGGTGTCTGGGGAGATACAAGTCAAGTCATAAAGACTGCACACTACAAACATGGTTTACAAGGGCTGTACCTTAAAGTATGTTGCTAAAAGGTTTACATTTTAAGGGTTGTGACCCAGACAAATTTAGTGTTGGCAGGTACAGGCCACAAAGCCTGTATTTGGGCAGCTGTGACCCAGAGGAGCTGCAGCTTAATAGGTTTGAGTCTGAAAAGCTCTGTCATTTCAGGTGTGAATACAACAGCTATATCTAATAATGTTGTGCTATGACTGTAGGAAATAATATAACGTATGTAACAGGATTGCTCAACTCACCAGACTTTTCCAAACTGCCCGCCCCGTGCACATTCCCAATAATGAACCACTGTAATGAGCTGTTTCAGTTGTTTATTGCCACAAAACAGTCTTCAGCACATTAGATCGATCCAATGCCAATTATAGAAAAATGTTTCTTTTTCAGGGTAACCTCATGTTATCTTTCTTATTACTTACTTTATTTTGGCTTAATGTCAGTTGTTTCTAGACACTTATTCTGTTGCTGAGAAAATTCATTTTCTTTTGGATTTTCTACTAAATTTATTACTGGGTGGTATATGACTACACCTTGGATTCCAGACTATTCAGTCTTTCCTTTCACAGCCAAGCACGTTTTATCATTTCTGCATCTGGTACAATTTAATTGACTTGCTTTAAAGTGTGATACGGCATGAATAGGATAAAGGCAAGATAAAACAACTATTTGTTCAGATACTGTGCGTTGCTTTTACCATGTCTAATTCTTTATTTTGTTTAGCTGTTCCCTCTGCTATGTTCTTCTAACAGTGACCCTTCTTGTCTCAAGTGCTTTATAGTTTTCTCTTTTCGACGCTTCCATAATAGCATTATATTTCTTCCCTTCCTGTCCCTTATTGCTCTATGTTTTTGGTGTAAGACTTCATCTGTTATTAATTTAGCTGCACAGTAACATATCCTGTTTATGTCTGTTTTATCACATGCATTTCTGTTAATAATCTAAATTACTGTGTTCATCATTTTTTCCAGACTTCTAACAATTTGAGTCTTATTTACTTTCTTTAATCTATTTCTTTCATCAGTCTTACTACATCTCTCCATCTCTATTAAATCAAGCAACTTTTCCCTTAGATTATTTTGTTCGAAACTGAGAGCACAATCTTTGCTCTGTGTTTCCTGTGGGCATTCTACAGAAAGTTCCAGAACATCTTCCTTTGACATATCCTCTTCAGATGGATCGTCCGTCACCTGCTGCTCCTTCATATTGGAACTCATTGGCCAATCACTCCACAACATTGCCTGTGTTAGAGTTGCCACCATTTCCTGCTCCTTCTCTTGCTGTGCATCTCCAACTGAAGTTTTGTTATGGTTTCTACTGAAGGCTCCAAAGCATTAGTATGTGACAAGTGATCAGATGCTTCCTGTTACACCTGTTTCTCCTTAGTTTGGTGACTGATTGTTTCATCCAGCTATGACATTATCTGAGTTGGATTTTTACACTAAATCCTTCACTTAACAGATAATCCATAATTTAAGTTTCTATTTCTTTAAGTTATACATTATTAATCCAACTTTCTACTTTTCCTGTGTTTTCATATTTTTTGTATTGTGAAATTTTCCGTATCAGAGTGTCTTTGTCTGCATTTGTCTGCAAATATCTTTGGTGCTCTTTTTTTCTGTTGTTTAGTTTTGCTTTCTCCTTTGCATAAATATTGTATCATATCAAATCACTTTTTCTTTTCCCTCTCCATATTTATTTTTCAGATGTCTCTTGCTCTACCTTTTTCTTCTTAAACTGGGAACTCATTGTTCCATAATGCTGTGATATTACCTGTGTTGGACTTTCTACATTAAATCATTCACTTTGCAGGTATTCTATAACTTCAGTTTCAAATTAACGTCTGCATTACTAATCCTCTTGTCTACATTCCGCCTTTGTTTTTTGTATTGTGACATTTTCTATATCTGGGTGCCTTTGCCTGTATTTGTCTTCAAATATCTTTGGAGCTGCTTTTTTTATTGATTGGTTTGTCTTCTTTGCATAAATATTGCATCATATCCAATCTTTTTTTCTTTCCCATGTCCATGTTTCTTTTTTATACCTTTCACATACCTCTGAGTGTTGTTCTTTACATTTTCTACATTTTATACTCTACATCTTTATACTCTACATCTTTATACTCTGCTATGGATATTTAGAGATATTTATGTTTCTGCTACTGATGGCTTTTACAAAAAGACCAAGTATGGGGACAGCTTTCTCTTTGAATATGTGCTGCAGGTATCTGGAATAAAAAGGAACCTGTCAGTAGGAGACTCAGCATTGAGTACAACCCTCCCTTTAAACAGCTCCTTGCACTCCAAAAAGATATATGGTGACATATCATACAATGCCTATTTGGCTTTTGGGTGCATCTGTTTAGATGAGGCATCTGATGTTGCCCATTTCATTATGCATCACAAATGGGTCTTTGGATCCGTCCTCAGATCCGTCTCAGCCATTTCTTCAGGATATATGATCCAAGCCTGAAACTCCTCCCTCTCCCATAATGCCTCATTCCTCTTCAAACCCTCAGATCTCATTTGCTGCCTTCCAGCACAGATGTGATTCTGAGCCTCCATTCAGCTATGTAAAATTTTCCATTTATTTCTGTAGTATTATTAGCTCTTTTTCTCTCCTAGTTAGTTTATAGCCTTTCTTTATCTGTGCTGTTGACCTCCCCTCCCCTCCCTTCTAAGGTATTTTTCTGTTGGTTAGTTTTTTCACTGGCATTAGGTTTTTTCCCATCTTCCACTTCTCCCATCTATTTCCCTTTTTCTCTTTCTCTTCTACTATTTAAATTACAAAAAAAAAAAAACTTTCCCTGTATCTTTTAATTAGTAGTTAGCTTAGTGTATAGTGTGTGTGTGTGTGTGTGTGTGTGTGTGTGTGTGTGTGTGTGTGTGTGTGTGTGTGTGTGTGTGTATGTGTTTGTGTTCGTGAGTGTGTGAATTGTGCTTGTGTGTACTATTGCTCAAGCATGTCTGACAAGCCAGCGGGTTCCAACAAACCCTCTGATTTTAAGAAGTGTGCCTCTTGTGGGCATAAGATTCCACAGTCAGAGGTGTGGGTATTGCCTGGGTCCATTAGAGATGCTGTGCAGTATCTGCTCGGCCTTCAGTCCCCGGATCGTCACTGATCGCCGTAATAAATTCATCTTGAGAGGTGTTCTCCCAGCTTCTGGAGCCCAGACCCCTGTCCCAAAGAAGCGTGCCCCCTCACTTACTCTGGGGACAACAGCTTCTGCTGAGAAGCACAAAAGGCTGTTGGATCCATCATCCTCAGATCCCTCCTGTTCTCTCTTCTGTCTGAATCAGAGAGGGACCTTGGATCTAGTAGAGTCAGCGTCACCCAAGCTAACCTCTGTGCCAGACCCGCAGACTTCTGGTCTAAGCAGTCAGTGGGAACCTGTGGAGACAATACAGATCCACAGCTCCTGTTCTCCAGAGCAGACTCTGTCAGGTCAGACAAGCCCGGATAGGAGGCCCTGGAGCCACACTCAGAGTAAATCTCAGCTGTCCTGACTATCTGGCCTAGCCTGTCGCCAGTGAGGCCAACCCATTCCTATGTCTCCTCTAGATCTTCTCATCTGTCCCACTCCAATATGGATCAGATGATGATGAGTTTTCTCAAAACCAAGATCCAGCTGGGGATCTTGCCTTCTCCAACCCATGCTGGATCCATGAGAATACCAACCCTGATACCACAGCCTCCTCCTCAAATCTGACCTTTGGCTTCGGAGCTGCAGTGCTTAACACTCCCGAGTAGACCGCCGTCAGAGCATGGAATATCCCTTTCTTTGACTCGGACAATGACCATGTCCAGCTCAGCCCCAATTCCTTTTGAGTGGAGTGGGTCCCGGACCTGAGATGTCAGCGCAGGTCCTAGGCGCTGGTGTTGGCTCCAACCTTTTCAGAGCTGTACCTTCCCCTCATGGTCTTGGCCTTTGACAGCTTGGGGCTGGTGCCTTCTGGAGGTGTTGGATCTGGGAAGCCTTAGTCTTTTTTTCCCTTGGTGGCTTTGGTTCCTTGGGTGGGAGGGCAAGTTCTCCTAGCATCGTCAGCCTTCCAGGTGGCAGAGAGGGCATTCTCTAGACCTCAAGACATCATCCCTCTTCTGCCAGGCCCTACCCAATCCCCTGCTGATCAGGGCTTTGTGCCCCTCCATCCAATCCATGGCAGTCCATCCTGGAGAGCCTCCAGCCTACCCCTCAGCAAGGGGTCCCCATTTCTTCCAGGTCCTCCCCTAAGTGCTCCATGGAGGAGGTTCCTCGGAAGCACAGGTCCAAAAGGAAGCACCTAGACTCCCCTTTGGAGTCATTGACAGTGGACACTGATCTCAACAAAGGGGGAGGGTCCCCCCGATCTCCACCCAATAATATTTCCTTCCGGGATATCTTAGAAATTCTGAAGCAGAAGGGTGGCTGGTATTCTCAACCCCAATCCTCAGAGGAGTCAGTGTTCCTGGAGGCATTTGGGATGGGCCCGCCTACATCCTGGGTGACATCCCCCTCCCACAGCGGACCAGCTCATTGATCTTATCGCCTGCTGGGCTTAGAAGGAGCCTGACACTGTGGAGCCAATTCTCAAACGTGCGGACAAATATTTTAGTCCCCCCAAAGACCACACTTTTTGGAGTAAAGGTGTCCCAGCTAATGCCATTGTGGTCTCGGCAGCCACCAAGAAGGAGCTCACTGAACAGAACTTCACTGTCCATCCCTCGAACAAGGAGTTTTGAGGCTTTGGACAGGCATGGGAAGCACATGTATGCCTTAGCCACTTTTACACTGAGTGCATTGAATTACCTGGCACATTTCACATGCCTTCAGAGAGATCTGACGCTTTCCTAGTGGCCATTACTTCAGCTAGAAGGGTGTCAGAATTGCAAGCTCTGTCTTCTCAGCCACCATATATAACTTTCTTCAGAGATAGAGTCTCACTTAGAATGAATACATCCTTCATACCAAAGGTCTCTTTAGAGGCAAATCTATTCACTTGCTTGTATTATTCCCTAATTACTTCAGCAAAGGTGAATACATGTTGCATCTACTGGATGTACACAGACAGTTGCGCTTTTACTTACACAGGACTAGATCTCACAGGAAATCTGAACAGTTCATTACTTTTTCTCCAAATAGGTTAGATCGGACTGTATCCAAGATCATTTTAGCTAAATGGATTACAGATTGTATTCCTACAGTTTACTCTCAACAAGGCAGGCAGCTTCCCCATCCAGTTAGAGCTCACTCTTCCAGGTCTATGTCTACTTCGTCTGCCTTTTCAGCAAGGACTCCTATTGATGACATTTGTGCTGCACCTACTTGGTCCACAGTTCATACCTTTGTATTTCACTGCAAGTTGGGCATTATTTCCAGAAACAGAGCATCCTTTGGTTCCGTGGTGCTCAGGCATATCCTTCCTTGAGGTCCCCCCAGGGTTTGTGTAGCTGGGGACTCTGACCCATTTTTGATGCATAATGAAATGAACAAAATCAGATTAGAGTTTATGTTCTTACTTGGCATCTGTATTGTCCAATTTTATTATGCATCACGTTCCACCCTCCTTCCCCTTCCTTTTACAGCTGAGAGTGATATAGAGGATAAGGGAACCCACTGGTTCCTAGTCTGGGCTCTGGTTGGTTGCTTTCATTGTCTGTCTAGTCCTATTGTTCTGACCATCTTTAGGAAGGGAAAGCAAATTCGATCTGATGGTTTGAAGAGGAGTGAGGCATTATGGGAAAGGGAGGAGTTTGAGGCTTAAATCGTATATCTGGAAAAAATGGCCGAGTCGGATCCGAGGATGGATCCAAAGACCCATTCATGATGCATAATGGAATTCAACAACACAGATGCCAAGTTATTGTAAGTATATAACGTCTGTTTTGCAACAAGATTATTTTGCTAATTTTCCTTTTAAAATATCCTTAGACAGGCCTTTACAGTTTGCACAGCAGGTATTGCCCCTTTCCAGTGTATACTTCTAACAGCAGCCCATATTATCAACACTAGACTCGCTTGCTGGTGGAATAGCCAGTTTTAAGAGCTTACTTCTGCAGCAGGGTTTTAATTACAAGAAAGAAGTTATACAGCTGCAACAGGACAAGTAAGAATGAAAGAAGGAACTCAGAGGGGACAAAAATTTGCAGTTTCTCAACAGTTGCAAAGAAGACAACCAGTGGTAAGATTAGTAAGTACAAGTGATGGCAGTGTAAACAGGTATGATATTTTCAATAGGATTATTTTGCCATTAGGGTTTGACATTAAAGACATGAGAGCATTAATTCATTTGGGAACTGAAAATTTTTGTGTAGTGACATTTGAAAGCTTTAACTTGTTGGAAAAAATGATGACTGAGACTGAAAAACATACAGTAGCACCATGAAAGGCTATATATTTCAGAGACTGGGACTACAACTAAAAAAAAAGAAAAATAAATGAGCAACCTAGAAGTTCAGATATGGATGAGCATGCATAAAAACTATTTTTCTTTCACTATGTAGTAAAGTACACAAAGTTAAAAAAATGTGATGAAAGACAGATGGACTGGGAGTTGGGAAGTGTGGGTAACAGTGGATGTTAAGGATGGGAAAATTCAACATATTTCAAATGCAGTAATTGTGAATGGTAAGGGAGAATTTGTTAGGTACTGGGGCCATCCTTAAGCATGTTATTTATGTGGGGATGAAAATCATTTAGTACAAGACTGTAACAAAAGAAGGTATGGACAACACTGGGAGAGGGGGCATATGCAAAAAACTGTAAATCTTTTTGTAGAAAATGTAAAGACTTTGGGCACTTCAAGTGTTACTGTCCCATAATAGGAAAAGAAAGAGTAGATGAAGAGAAAAGCTCAGAAGAAAGACAAACAGTAGAAAATGTTACTACAGAAGACATTGAAAGAGAAGGTAGTATGGGGAAGGGGATAGTGAAGATAGATAAAACAATAAAGAGGTAGAGAAACAGTAGTTCAAAGCAATGCTATTAATATACAGAAAGAGAACAGATTTGCAGTTTTAGAAAGTGAAGAGGATGAAGAAGGAGAAATGGAAACCGGAAAAGAACAAGGGCAAAATAATAAACAGTCAGTGGGAGATTTATGAGTGTTTGATGAGACAGAAAAGAAAAATAAGATCTGGAAGTAAACACACATAAAAAGGAAGAGGATGATATAGGCATTTTAGCTTTAGAAACTATACAAGAGGTTTGGTGATTGTGGAATGGTGCTAAAAATAAAAATAGATGTTTTTTTTCTTATTATGTACCAGATGTAACAAAGAAGAAAAAAGGGAAATGATACAGGCGGTATAGGGGGCCAGATTGCTTGTCCAGTAAGAAGAGAAACATGTTCTGGGACCGGAAGTCTTATAAAAAAATGAAAAAAAAAATGAATTCTACCAGGAAGGGTAGCGATATGTGATATGAGAATAACATAGACATTTTTAAGATTAATAGTGATTTATGCATATACTAATATGACAGAAACCAGGTGTTTGAAGAAATTTAAAAAATGTGTTAGTAAATATGTCAATAGTGACATGGGATTTTAACTGTAATCTGAGGAAAGAAAACAGAAATTAACACAGACTATTAGGATGTTAATGGAATGGATAGAATTAATAAAATGAAAGATTTAAGTAGGAAAGACTAGAGAATGGATGTATAAAAGGGGAACTTTTAAGACTGAAATTGATTATATGGTTTATTCTAAAGACATGAAAGAAATAATAGAGGAGTACAGATGGCAGCATTTTCAGATTTTAGAGCAGTATAGGCTAGAATAGGTGAAGACAGTGAAATAATAAAGGAGGGAAATGGATACAAGAGATTAACTGCAGAGTTTAAACAGGAGGAAGAAATGATAAGAGAGAAAAACATATGAACAAATCGTTTGACAGTGAGACCATTTTATACAAATTGGACATAGTGGTGAGTAATGTATAAGCAGATTTAAAAATATATATTTAAATTGGAAAGAAGAGTAAAAAAGAAATACAATGAAATGTAACAGAAAAGGGAGAGAACAAGAAAGTGCCAAAATAAGGGAAATAGAAAATCATATGTATGAAAAGAATAGATAAAAATAAAAACTATATTACAAAGACAGAGATTTTTTTCTGCAAGGAAAGAAGAGGTTTCCCCTTCCTAAAATGAGACGAAGGATGGATGCTATCTTAAATAGCAAAAGAGACATAAAATATAAATAAGAAGATATTTTGAAGGTGGTAGAGAACATAGCTGGGAGTACCCAGAGGAAACCCACACAAACACAGGGAGAAAATGCAAACTCAGCACAGAAGGCACCCCAGCCGAGATTCAACCAAGAGAACCTCTAGCTGTGAGGTGACAACGTTAACCACTGCACCACTGAATGAGAAGGATTCATGTCTGTAAATATGAATATGATACTGTATGGGAAGCATGATAAAGAAATGTGATACTGATAAATGGGAAAAAGTACTGTTTTAGACAATATGGGTGCTGAGGAAACGTGAGAATTTGTTAAATAAGAAAATAAAAGAGGATGATGTATTAGCTGAAATAACAAGATGATTTTGGAAGAAACGGTGGGTAGATAGAGGGCAAATATAAAAGAAAAAGCTCAAGAGGAATATAGTTGTTAGAGTTGTTATTTTATTTTGTATTGATAACATATAATTTTAGGTGTGAATGTACAAAAAAATGAGAGCGCAAATAATTGCTTTAAAATTTTGTTGTACAGTATAAAATGTGTGTAAATGTTAATAAAGCACTTCTACTCTTTTTGAGAAATGTTGTGAGATCTTGTATGTCCACCTGGACTACAAACCACTCTGACAGATTGGGTCTCTGTATAATGTCTGATACAAAGGATGGCAAACTCTGAAGTGCAGCAGTCCCCTTTTGCTGCACTGCAGTGTCAGTATTAGAAAATTAAACTAACTACCCAATATGGGAATAGAAACTACAGCTTTCTGCACCAAAGGCAAGTGTGCTAGTTGTTGAACTACCAAGATTGCTGGCATTCATGTACTGAATAGCCAAAGGTATTTTGAATTAATTGTTTCCAGTAAGCTAAAATATTCATTAAGGATAACAGATGCACTGATTTTAATCAAAATGTATGTCTTTATTTTTAAGGGCCTTTAAAGGCATCTGTTCAAATTCTATTAGATTTGGGGATCAGACGACCGTTACTATATTTTTTCCTACTGTACTTCTTGCCATGATTATAGAGGAAAGAAGGGGGTGCACAGCCTCTTTAAATGTTCAGTAATGAAAGTTGTTGCACCTCTTCAACAGCACTCCAGCGTTCTACATGAATGATACTTATGTACAAAGAAAAGATAACAGGGAAAAGATAACTGGCTTCAACAGTTGGCTAAAGAGTTGGTGTCATTCCAAGGAGATCCAGTATGTGTCATCTTAGGATGACATGCTCACCAGTTCTACTTGCTTTACCAAGGATGTTCTGCGCCTCTTATTCCAGACTTCCACACACTGGCTAAAAGTCTTTGCTGCCCCATAGTGCCTTTTTTTTGGCAAAGTCCAGCTGATGGACATCCTGATATCAAATCCAAAACAGGATCACATTAAGGTAGCTCTGCCAGAAATCTCAGCAACAAAATGTCTGACCTTGAAATCTCCTGCATTTGAAGTACATCCATGGCTGTGTAATTACTGAAACATAGTCTAAATGCACAGCAAGCACTCCCTCCATATGTGGGTGTTGTGCTTGCCATTTTTTCAGACCTGATGGTAATTGTGGTGACATCCTGATATTTATGAGGGACCGTGTTATCTTTAGCCAGATACCCAGGGTGCACAAACAGAGCTCATTGAGCTCCTTATTGCACATATAAAATTATTGGTTTATAGCCTGTGGGATATCCTGTATGTCCCATAATAATCATGTAAAGTTCTTAGATGTTGTGATGATGTGGGAGAAGTAAGACAGTGGATGAGTAAGATATACCAGCATAGTTAGCTGGAGTTCTGTAAAGAATTATATGCCATTTGTATATCAGTCTGATTTGTACAGATGCTTGTGTTGAAAATGTATTTGCAAAGCTACTTGTGTTAAAAATGTACCAAGAGTGGGTCCTGTTGGACAGAAAAAAATACACCTGTATGTCAGACTGCATTGTAACTGTTGAATATAGTGTAACAGAGGATACTGGAAAAGAAGAGGTTAATCTCAGTCCAGCTAACTTTGAAAATTAGTCTGAAACTAAATTACCTGGTTTAGGCCATAAAGATTGTATCTTAAAGTTCTGATTGCAGCCAGAGACAAAATGTCTGTGAAAACCAGGACTAGGAATCCTACTGTATTGTCCTCAGGAGTGAACTAATTGCTACCTTGGAAGGGTGGAAGTTTTAAAATGATTATATAGCTTCCAGATGCTATAACAAATCATATCAAAGCTCTATGTGTGTGTATGGTAACACATGTGTGCTAGATTCTGATTCAGTTTCTAGTAATGTGGGTAGTCTGGGAACCAGCGTCATATGACCAGATGTATGGGATGTTATTCTGTAATCCACCACTGAAATTGTTTTTTTAATACTAGAGGAGACAGAAGTCTCAGAGTAGTCTGGTTTTGAAACCTGACAAAGAAGAAAGACAACTCGTCCACTTCATCTTGCCTTGCTTTAGCAAGTAACCAGGGAATACAATGTTTTAGATCAGTCAGGAAAATATAGTGAGATTAATTAAGTTCTGTTTTTCTGCATCTGTGTGCATCTATCCATCTGTGTTATTTTTAATATTTACTGTAATGAAACTCTGCTATTTATTGTAAATAGATATTTAGTATTTTCATGTTCTTTTATTATTTATTATTAAATATATTTAAACTTTTTTATCGTAGATGGTGTTTCAGAGGATATGTTAATCTTTGAGAGTACTTATATTTATTTGGTGACACTGTGGCCACTTCTGAAAGCCTTGCTGCATTGTTCAAACACTATCATTTGTATTAGTATTAATTTTACTCAGTATAATTGTGTACCCTTGTAAGAGCCTTAGAGTAGCTGGCCACTGGCAGTGTAACTACCTTATAGTCTGGGCAATGGGTAGCAAACTGAGTAAATCTGTGCTAGGCTTTCCCAGGTGCATATATGTATGTGTCGGGCAGGGGGTGAAAATCAAATCTCAAAGAATGTGTGTGTGTCAGCTACTTGGAACAGGGACACAGAACACTGGTTTCACAGAGATGGTGGTGGTGGACTTGGCTTGGAACACTTGTCTGAGGACTCAACTCTACACCTGTGTCAGTGGGGAGTCTTATTTGGGGGCCTGGTGAGAGAAAGGGAAACCCAGCCCCAGGATGGGAGTGTGTTTCTTGTGTGCTCTTAAGAGAAATTGCGCATGGTGGAGACAGCTGCATCTGGAAATACTGTGTGTTTCTATTTTTGTTCCAAATGAACGTCCCTCACCAGTGTCCATGGTAAGGATTGAGACTCCTTGATTACTGGCCAAGAGCAGAGATGTCACTGTTGTACTCATTGAACTCCCTGTAAACAAAAACTCCATTATTTTGGGAGACTTTAACTACCCGTCAATAAACTGGATTACCTATACCTCAAAAGTAGAATGTGCACAAAAGTTCTTAGATTTCATAAACTTTCTCTTTCCCCAGCTAAGCCGGGTTATAAACTAGTGATCTTCACTGTTAGAATGGCCAAGCCCAAAGATACTAATATTTCAGACTTCAAAGATTTCAAATGTACAAATCTCATTAAATTCTATGATGAAGTTTCAAGATTCGGTTATTCCAGCATAACTCCAGGCATCACCTCAACAGGAAGCTACACAAAAAAGTTCTATGGCCACTTAGATAAACATATATAATTGACAAAATGCACCAGATGTAAATATAATGAGAAGTTTAAAAGCAAATTTCCCTGATGGTCCACAAACATAAACAAACTTTACAATAAAAGAAAAAAAACTCCTTAAAGTACACAACAGATCTAAGGACCAACAAACAAAGGCTAACATTTGAAAACTGACTACAAATATTAGAAATATTAAGGTAGCCAATGAACTGAGGTTAGCATCTGAAACTACAGACAGCTACAAATCTTTTGTTAGTTATGTTAGGAAAATAAGAAACAACACCCAACATTGCTCAGAATTTATTCAAGGTAGTACCACATACTCTGACCCTGTAGACATTGCCAAAATAAAATAAAATCATACTAGCTAACAAATTCAGTGCCAGCTTCACCCTGAACATGACTGTTCAAAGTCCACTTATCCCTGAAGCCCACAGACCCCCACCTCATCATCAACAAAGAATGTGTACTAAATGTGCCCTCAAAGACTAAAAACACTTCCACCATGGGACCTGATAATATACCTGGCTGTTACCAAACAGAGGCAAACATGCCCTGGTGCAGCCACTCCTTAAACTATTTAATCTGAATTGAGTCTCTGGCTTCAGCCATGAAGTTTAGAGTACAGTACTGCTCATGTCCCTACACAAGGGTGACTCCACCTCTGTCCCTGGGACTTGCAGGCCCATTAGGCTAATAAATCCCACCTAGAAAACCATGGAACATATTACAACTGATCTGACTAACTATAACATTAAAGAATCTCATCAGACTAGACCCACAGCAGATTAGCTTTGTTAAGGGTATTTGCCACAATTATAGTGGCAAGAAGGAGGTGTGCATCCTCTTTAAAAGAAAAAAAAGTGAGAGAAATACAATTGTTAGAAATGTTTAGTTATGTACTTTTGTGTTGATAACTTAAAAGTTACAGGTGTAAATGTAAACAAAAAATGAGAGTTCAAATAATTGATTTAAATTCTAATGAATATGATTCACTTCCTTGAGAGAGTAACACAAGCTGTTGACAGTAACCATGTTGTGCATAAGGCATACCTCGATCTGGCTAGGGCCTTTGACACTATACCTCATGCTGTAAAGATAATAAGTTAAATATATTACAAATAGATCTCTATGTGGTATGACAGATTGCATATCGGTGAGGGACAGAACCCATACTGTGTAGGTAACAGATGCGTCATCAAAGAGTATGAATGTAACCAGTGGTGTTCCACCAGGCTCTGTGTTGCGACTGTTTTTGTTTGGCAAGTACTGTTCTGACCTCCAGACCACAAACCAAGACCTCTGGATAGCCAAGTTTGAGGATAACTGCAAACTGGGAGTCATTGTCAAGTCACCCTCTGACAACCAGTAATAACTTAACACTTACAAACACCTGGTCTTCTAGCAGTGGTCTTAAATTAAATGCTAAAAAGTGTAATGTAGTCACATATGATAAGCCATTCCTCCTTCCGGCATGATGACGTAAACAATACTGCAATACAAAATGAGAAGGCTGTTAGAGACCTTGACACTTGGGCTGACAATTCCTTATCCTTTGATTATCACATAACAACAGTAATGAGGAAGTTCAGCCAGCTGATCACCAAGGGAATATCTTCCAGATCCAGAGACTTCATTGTCCCATTATATTCAGCATTGATTAGGCCAGTTATTGAATACCATGCCCCCTTTGGGATGTAGCTCTCTAGACATGTCCAACAACTAGAAAGACCCCCGAGGTTTGTAACTAAGAGGATGATTGGCTTAAAACTCCTAAGTGACCAGAAAATCCCAGAAGCACTGTCCCTTTATTCAGTGTCTTATAGACTCCTGAGCCATTAGGGATCTAGTGGTCTAGGATCTTTTGTATCTCCACAATTTGAATAATCCCAGAAATACCAGAAAAAGGGATCTAAATCTTCACCATCTGATAAAAAAACAAGGTGGAGAGAGAGGCTTTTTATACAGCATCTTCAAATGTGAATCGGACAATAGGTTGGGTATTCACAAATTCACCTCTGGCTTTACTGGTCTGGCCCTCCGTATGAGAGGAGATTTAATCTGAGGGTGGGTACTGGCAAGGTGTAAATGGTCACAAAACTCAATTGCCTTCTATTTCCTATGGTCTTCCAGTGACCATATATCTCAGAGCTTTTTGTTTCATGGTAGACCAGTCTCCTATGGAACCACATGCAGATATAATTTCAATATTCCATTTAGGATACCCAGAGTTCATTGATCCATTTTCATTTTCATTATGCATACTGATCTCAATGTCTGCATTAAATACGACAAATTAGAAGTGAAGCATTCATCCTTGAAGAGACTATACAGACTCTCCGTGTATGCCTTTATCACATGTATACTAATAATAGATGCTTTTATCCTGTACTAAGAAAATCATATGCAGGGCATGTGGCATAATATCCAAATCCACACAAGATTCAACATTATATAGTGATCTTACTTAGGACAACATTCACTTGGTTTATTAGCCCTGAAGATCTAAAAGGTCCTGGACCACCCTTGCCAGATACTGAAATAGGACAAGCATAGCATGGTGCATCACCATGCAAGTTGATATTTTATATTATTCCTTATACAGATGTTGATATTTTATATTATTTCTTATACAGACATACACATCTGAGACTGAGTGCTAAGGATCAGTCATTCTTTATCAACTTTGTTCATTCCCAAGTGTGTAAACCACATGACAGTTTGACTGAGCACGTTTTCTGATTTCCTAGTAGTGTTTCTTAAGTTTCTCTATGATATAAATTGTACTAAAGAGTTGGAGATCTCAGTATTGTATTCTTTTGTGACTTCTTCTGACTCCAGATGTAGTATTTCTTCCTCTTTCTGCCATTGTCTGAGAAGAACAATAAGGCATTTCTTTCTGTTTTGCTTTTAAGCAAAATTATTTATAAAGTAAAGGATAAAGTCAACATTAATTTTGCTGGATCAGACAGAGATGGCTTCCCATTCTTTGTTAGCAAGACTCTCTTAGTCTAATGTTTTCACCCTGACCAATTCAATATTTGCTATAATCATCTCCATACTTACTTATTCTTCTTTTAGGCCTTCTACTCAGAAGCAGTATAGGTATGGAATTTCTGCCAGGTTGACAGATTCTCCCCACCCCCTTTAACTTCTGTGATTTTTTTTTTGTATACTCCCTCTCCCCATACAATTACCTCATATTCTTTGGCTTGTTTCCTGGTTACCTCATGCTCCATATTCCCCAATTACTCCTTTGCAGACAATCCTAGATGTGTCTTTTCACTGGATTGTCAGCCCCAAACGT
Source organism: Protopterus annectens (assembly GCF_019279795.1). Classification (NCBI taxonomy): domain Eukaryota; kingdom Metazoa; phylum Chordata; order Ceratodontiformes; family Protopteridae; genus Protopterus; species Protopterus annectens. The sequence continues at coordinate 764,389,900 of NC_056727.1, forward strand.
CTTGGGAAATCTGCTTTGCAGCATTCATTGTCTAGATCCCAAGCAGTGCGGAATCTGATGGAGAGCTGTACATCAGGTACCGTCAGTTGTACTTCATGCACTGGCTGACTAAGGTCCCTAACTAAGGGAGCAGCATGTGCAGTGTTGTCAGCACACCTGTTGTCATTCATCAACCCCCCCCCCCCCCGAGGAGTGGCCTGCAAGGATGCTGATCTCCATTAATAGATGCACAGACAGTAGCTATATTTTACCCTCCCCAGGATATAAAAGCTAGACATCGTGTATGTCACCCTTTTCCAACAGCTGACTGTACCAGCAGCTGTGTCTTTTTCTGAACCTAGGAGACTAGCTGGTTAGACTGAAGTCTCAACTATACAACAAAGGGCTGGCCTAACTTCTGTAATCATTTAGTACCTCTAGCTATTCTTAAGGTCATTTAGTTGCTATTTTTAGATACCACAGAGCTCAAAATTTAAAAGAGTTGGCAATCCTTAAAAGCTTACAAGACCTTTTCCATTTAATTTCCTTTTTTCGCCTTTGTTTACGGATCTAGCATCTCCACGTATTTATGCTTTGAGAGATCAGTTTCCCTGTCTTTTTTTGGCAGAGGAGGAATATTCTTTCTGAAAAATATTGCTCCAGGGTGGTTCTGTAGGACACATGAGTCTTATATAGGTAGTCATCGTGCTTGAGCCTTATCTTGTCATGAGTAGTTATCTTACTTTACTCTAGGTTACCCTTCTTAGTAAAGAAGATTCTGGAGACTGGAGCTGGCTGAATCTGTTCAGTGAGGCATATGTACCACATCCTGAATTACACTGAATCAGTGGTTGGAAGTTTTGGGAAAGGGATCTGCTTTGCTTAGTTAGAAGGATAACAGGATCAGCTGTCAGATTTACAAACTGATAACATTCAAGAAGCTTTATTTCTCTAAATGTTATCTTCTTTTCTCCATGCATATGGAAAGGCTGTAGTCTGATGTGTAAGAGAGAGAAGAGCTGTCACAAAAACCTATGATTCAGTTTATAATGTTCCTGGGCTCAGTGATAAGAGACAGCTATACCTTACAACACATGAACCAATGGATCAATGAATAAACTAACAAACTTGGAGTCTACATTGGCCATTAAAGTTTGCCTAATATATATCACTGAAGAATATAGAATTTTAGAAAGCCAGTTACCTAATGCTCATTTAAATGTAGATAAATCATTTGCCAATTACTTGTTTAGGTAATGAATTTCACGTCCTTTCTGCCCTAATATAAAAAAAAGATCTCTTTAACTTCCACTTGGAAATAGGGATTCTTACATCTAAATATTTATTCCTTGTACTGATGCCATGAGCAATAGTCATGTAAACATCAGTAGGCCAAATAAGAGTGACCCAAAGACTGAACCCTAAGGCACTCACCTCCTGGCCATTAGTTTATACTTGGAATAGTGATTTTTAATTCTGACTCTGTGGATGCTACCAAGAGTCCATTTAGATACCCATTAGCTAGACAGCCAGAGTTACTGGTTCTCATTAATGTTCTTATAACTGTTTCATGGGGCATGTTGTCAAAAACCTTAGCCAGATCCAAAAACTCAACATCAATGTCTAGTGAGTTATCAAATGAACTAACAATCTGCTCATAAAAACTTATCAAATTACTAACACATGATCTCCCTGAAATGAATCCATTTTGATATATATTTCAGAGCTAAAGTCCAGAACTTGCTTACAGGAAAGCGACAGTATCCTCTCAAAGCACTTACCTAATATGCAAGTCAAACTAATAGGTTGTGTGAAGATAGGTGAAGGCTGCCAGCCTAGCTAGGTAGAATTTTGTAGATAATTCTGTAATTTGTAAATATTAATGTAAGCCACAGGCTTGTTCTCTTAAATGTGAAAAGACTGTATTGGATGTTGAACTAAAAAAAATGTAACAACAGTGCACTCTGCTGTAAGAAAGCTGGTAAGTCAAGCATTGTGAAATTCTTTGATCTAAAACTCGGAGCTGAGATGTTTAGAGACAGGCATTCTTCCTATTATTTTGAGGCCAGAGTTAATGGCTAGAATTTACATGTATAATGTATTTTATTGCTCTGGCTTCCTGACCAGCTGCAAGATCAAAAGGGCTATTAACCTCTGAGTTTCTGTTAGCCTGGTAACCACAAAGAAATGATGTAATCTGAAATGATCCAGTGATACTGTGTTATCAATTTAAGGACAGAAAGAATGAGAGAATTGAGCATTTGTCTTGAGAACATCCAACTCACCAGCACTATGCCTGTATTCTATATGTAAGTTTATTTTAGAACTGTGTTTTCTCTTAGCTATAGCTAGGAACCAAGAAGATTAGATTAGTTTTTTTCTGTATTGATGTCAGAACATTTCTGATGTATTATTTTAAGTCTTTCTCTGTGATCTCTGAACTCTTGAATAGCACTGTATAGTAAAAAGTATTGTCTTGTGGTTTTATTATTTATTATTAAATATTTTTAAACCTTTCAGTTGTGGCTGTTTTGTGTAGAGATAATTTAAGCTCCAAGAGTACATTGCATGTATTAGTGATATTGTACAAAGCCACTCCAAATAAGCCTTGACTGTTCAGTTGCACTTACCATTTGGATAATAATATTGCACAGTATAATTGGACACCCTTTCATAAAGGCCTTTTGGTAGCTGATAAATATTAGTGGGTGGTGGCAAGTGGTATTACCATATAGTCTGGGTAAAAGGGGCACAACTGGAGAACATGTGCCAGCCTTCCCCAGGAGTGTCTGTGTGGTTGTATATAATTCTTATCTCAAGGTGTGTGTGTCTCAGATATTCTTTTTATGAAATATCCATTTAGACCATCAATTCCCGGTGCTGAATTTTGATTTATTTTAGCTAAGGCATGTTTTACCATTTCCTCATTAATGTTGGGACAGTTACCTCTAACTAGTGTAGGTAAATAATTTCTCAAGATCCCTTGGGAGTAATTACTAAGCACACTGTCTGCATATAAATTCACCAATACATTTGAGCCAGTGATTGTTTGAGAGACAATTTTCAATCCTATAGTGGAAGAATAATTTAGACTATAATGTCTTAAATTTTAAATAAACATTAGTTTTTATCCTTTAGATCAGCTGCTAAATATACCTCATGATTCGATCTTACTCTTTTAATAGTCATGAGGTACATTTTTCTGAATTTGTTGTAATTGTTCCTATTTGAAACTGAAGGAGAATATTTCTATCTTTTCCACAAACTTATCTTTTTCATTCTTAGTTTAGAAAACTTCAAACTCTACTAGTGATGTCTGTCACCCTGACAGGGCGTTTTCAGTCCAACTGGGACATGATAGTCCATCAAATTATTAATAAAATTTAAAAAAAAATCCCAGTTTTCACTTATATCTTTATTTTCAAAACTAGCATACCAGTCACAAGTTTTAGTAGCCTCCTTAACTGACTCAAAATCTGATTAATAACGTTTTTCACTGTTTCATAATGCATAACCAACTTAGAATGTGTGAAGACAAGCTTGCACTTAAGTGGTCAGAGCTTTCCAACTCAGGACCTATATTACAGTCACCCAGATTTAATCTCTTAGAGATCCAAAAAACATCCCCGCTAGTTGCTTCATTCCCTATTTGAGTATAACCATCTGTCAGACTTTCAGTTAGATGGTTTTAATGCCTTTGATGATGTAGCAGGTGTACCAGTCTACATTAGGAGCATTTAGGTCTCCACAATTAAATCCACCTTATCCAGAAAACTCTTCCTAATAAGATTTAAAAATTGCCCATCCATCTCCTTTGAAATACTAGGAAACCAGTAAAATTTTACTATATCCATTTTAGTTTCATTATGAGAAATTTGGAGACCATGTTATTAAATTTTGTGACAGAATCATACTTGCTAGTTACCTAGACAGACATTCCACCTCCTGTCCTTTCAGTTCTAAAATTGTGATGGCCAGAGAAATCTGCATTTACTGCTGGTTTGTTATTGCAACTGAACCCAGTTTCTGTAATCAATATCAGATCAGTCCTATTATCAACTAAACAGGCCTCTAAATTTCTAATTTATTATTTAAATTATGAGAGTTGAACAGAAGAGATTTCAAGTTTGTCTTATTATTATCAGTTACAATCAATGACTTGACTCTAAAAAATTAATTAAGTCAACTGAGTGCAAATTATCCTATTGCCTAAATTACTTAAGTGCAACTTGTCCTTACTAAAAACTTAAACTTAATTTTTTCATCAAGCAATTCCCAAACATGGATTACTTGAACATAATTATGTAAAGATTTGTACTTTATCTAATTTGTGAAAGACCTTGCTTATTGTCTAATATCACCCTGACAATGTAGAAGATCACTGAAAACCAACTTAGATTTGAAATGTTTACTGAAATCAGTAAAGTCATTTATAGCTACTTGGAATGCATTATCCTTAATTCTTCCAACATTGTTACATTTACACACAACAATGATGCAGTCATATCTTGTTCCTCTTGTAAATAAGTATTTGATACTATCTTTTATATTTGACATATTGCTACCACATAAAGATGAGATGGTGACCTGTTCTCTATTTATTCTTGGAATAATGTTTCTTATACTTCTTAATAATGAGTCCCCAATTATTGACACATGATTGTGAACATTGGTGTTATAATTAACTGTATTATTATTAGACTCAAAGAGAACAGAATCATCATTTACCATTAATTAGATTGATTTCCACCTATAATACTACAAAGACACTTTTTAAGAGACTGAGTACAATACTCATCAATTGAACATTTTTTATATCACTCTATAAACATTTATTTGTAGGCACAGAACCATTTTTGCTATTTATACCACCTGAACACATCTACCGTGAGTTATTGTCAAATTAGCCACGAATAAGATTTATGTTTGTTTGTTTCTTTCGGCTTTTCCTGGTTAGGGGTCGCCACAGCGGAACTCCGGTCCACTAATGATTGGTAATAGAGTTTTACGTACTGGCTTGCCAGGCCTAATGTACAACCTTCAATGAAGGAATGCCCATTCACGCATGTCGCTACACAGAAGACGCTCTAACTGAGAATCGAACTGGCAACGTCTAACTGTGAGGTGACAACGCTACCGCAGCACCACCACCGCAGTATGCCACGAATAAGATTTATGTACTTTGGTTAATATAACATATTTCAATACATTCTGTCCCAGTAGTGCCTGCTTCATTCCAAAAGTTTGTCAAATTAAATAATTCACCAAACCTACTATGTTCAGCCCAATCCCCTCTTGCTTTATTAGCAAACATAACCAGTGATAGAATTCTGTCATCTGATTGAGTTGACTAAAACATTTAGGTTAAAGCAGTCTGAACTGCTGAAGCAATTAAAGTTTTAATCTTTGTGGAAAGGTTAGATTTTAATGCCATCAGATCTACACACTTTACCATAACATTTATTACAATACTCATTGTTTTCCTTAAAAATTTCTGTAGCGGTTCCATACATAAAGAGGCCTTTACATTTAAGTAAATATCCCCTTGTTAACAAATCATTTAAACAAAATTCATCCATAATTTCCATTACCAAAAAAGAGAGATTATCACTTACTAAACATGCTACTCCATTTAGCCCAACACAGCCCAACATGCAAAGGCAAAAACAAATCTTTACATCTTTGCGTCAATGTGAGATGTGTCTGCTCACTTGCATCCAGTCATGGAACAGGCAATTTATGATAACACACACTCAAAACCAAGTTAACCCCCCCCACACACACACAATGACTGCAGCTTCAATATCTTCTGCTTACCAAATAGCTGTTTCAGAAACATTTGAAGAAAAGTCGCCATTTATCTCTTTTGCCCTTAAAAGGACATTCAAGAGAAAAGGTAGCAAAACAGCAGTCCAAGAAACAAATGCAGTTCTAACAGGAACAGTCCTTGGTTATATTGTGTGTCATTTAAAGGTCATTCAAGAGAAAATGCAGCTCTAACAATGCAATTTTAGCAAATACTGCTGATGGGACGAACTATTTATTGTAACACACACTCAAAAATAAGTGAACATCCCCCCTCAATAACAACACCTTCAATACTTGCTGCTTACCAATTAGTTGTTTCAAAAATAGTTGAAGAACAGTTCCGTTATCTCTTGTGTCCTTAACAGGGCATTCAAGAGAAACAATGATAAAACAGCAGTCCAGGAAACAAATACAGCTCTAACATTGCCATTTAGCAAGCATTCGTGAGTGCTGGCAGTGAACACTGTGACTGACTGCAGCTTCAGTACTTACTGCTTGCCAAATAGTTGATTCAAAAACAGTTGAAGAGCAGTCCTCAGTTATCTCTTATTTCCTTAGAAGGACATTCAAGATAAAAGATAAAGAACCAGCAGTCCAGGAAACAAATGCAGTTCTAACAATGCGTTTTAGCAAGTACTTGTAGAGCTCTAACTTCCAGAAAGGCTTAATCAGAAGAAGTGTGTTGTAGATGTTCATTTCAGTGTAACTTGGAATCCTGAAAGATGTGGGCAGGAAGAACTGAACTCTGAGAGTTCTGTGGTAAAATATAGTTCCAGTGAACTATGGGCCATGGGGCAGTGTTCAGAAAGTTGTTTTTATGATCATGCTGATATGGTATGTATGATACAGAAGGGATGTGAACCAAGTGCAGAGATATTCTAGTGTGTGAGGCAGAAATGTTGTGTTCTTAAAATGCATTATAAAAGAACCATATCATGAGAAGTGCAAGCCTGTTAAGGTAAGTGCTAAGAAACATGAGCACAAGAGCTGTGTCATGAGAGGACTGAGCTGGATATACTGAAATGTGATTAACTTGCAGTGCTGTGTTAAAGATGGGAATTCTTCCAAAAATACATGAAGCTTGTAAATGTCCATATATCCTCATATGCAGTTTAGGAAGATTGGCATGAATTTTTTAGGATGATATTAATGACTCACTGTGGCTGTATTCAGAGATTTAGGAGGAAGACTATCTTTATAACATGGAATGACTACATTCAGAGATGTATTGTCCAGATGGACTTTGAATCCCTCTCTACCCTTGTGTAAGAAACGGCAACTCTGCAGCATGTCCCTCCTTAAGCCCTGCACCCAGAGGACAAACTATTCCCAGTTAAACCTCACCCTTGTCAGCCTGAACTGTAAAAAAGATAAAAGTGACCAGGCTTCCTGCAAGCATTTGTAGGTAACAAAACAACAGAATCTCCCAGTCGTCACCAAAAACTATTAAGCTGTACACCCAGAGAACAAACTATTCCCAGTTAAACCTCACCCTCGTTAGGTTGAACTGCAGAAAAGATAAAAGTGACCAAGGTTCCTGCAAGCATTTGTAGGTAACAAAACAAGAGAATCTCCCAGTCTTCACCAAAAACTATTAAGCCCTGCACCCAGAGGACAAACTATTCCCATTTAAACCTCACCCTCGTCAGGCTGAACTGCAAAAAAAGATAAAAGTGACCAGGCTTCCTGCAAGCATTTGTAGGTGACAAAACAAGAGAATCTCCCAGTCTTCACCAAAAACTATTAAGCCCTGCACCCAGAGGACAAACTATTCCCAGTTAAATAAACCTCACCCTCGTCAGGCTGAACTGCAAAAAAGATAAAAGTGACCAGGCTTCCTGGAAACATTTGTAGTTGATAAAACAAAAGAATCTCCCAGTCTTCACCAAAAACTATTAAGCCCTGCACCCAGAGGACAAACTATTCCCAGTTAAACCTCACCCTCGTCAGGCTGAACTGCAAAAAATATAAACGTGACCAGGCTTCCTGCAAGCATTTGTAGATGACAAAACAACAGAATCTCCCAGTCTTCACCAAAAACTATTAAGCCCTGCACCCAGAGGACAAACTGTTCCCAGTTAAACCTCACCCTCATCAGGCTGAACTGCAAAAAAAGATAAAAGTGATCAGGCTTCCTGCAAACATTTGTAGGTGACAAAACAACAGAATCTCCTAGTCTTCACCAAAAACTATGTATGTCCAACTTCTTTAAAGTGTTTTGTTTTATATAAGTAGTCTTTCAGTCTTGGAAACTTGCTGCAGAGTGACCTCCGTACACCACCTTTTTTTCTGTAGGGCATACTCCCCCCCACTTCACCTCTGTGCTTCCCCACTATACTTATACTAATCTATCTGCCTCTCTTGAGATTGTTTTAGCCCAATACCCGCACTACTCTCTGGCCTCATTCGATTTTTCTTACCTGCACTGCTAACATCCTTTCTCTACTCCCCCAAATCCTGTATATTTTTTCTATAATGTTTAGCCATTTTTCACATTTGATCCTTATATAGAATTAGAAGGATGCCCAAAAAAGCTTAGACAAAACCCAAGTTTATAGTTACATGTAAGACACTAATTCTTCCTCACCTGCAGTTTTACCATAACTCTGGTGTTTTTGTAATAATTTTTGTAGCTTGCTGATTTTTTTTTTTTTTGCTATTTCCTTCTGTTTCCAAGCTCCGGCTCTATGTAGCACATGCATCCTTTCCTCCTGCTTTACTTCCCCTCCCCTTCTTTCCCTCACTCCACTTTGCCAATAGCAGACAGACCTAGATTACTAAATCCCCACCCCCTCTAGCAGTGCCATCTTTGAATCCCTCTCTACCCTCGTGTAAGGAACGGCAACTCTGCAGCACGTCCGTCCTGTAAGTGTCTTTTTGCTTATTATTTTTTGACCAACTAATGTTTATACACAATATTAAGGTGAAAATAATATGCAAACAACTTGTAAATGCTTAAAGAAATGCTTCATTGTACATTATGTGTTTCATGATGTGTATCATACCATACTGCTTGTGTGAAACAGCACACATAGCCTGTATTAAGTCATTTGAGCTGTTGCTAGTAAAACGCTGGCCCAATTTTTTTTCTATCTAAATGTCTTAAGAACCAAAAAGGAATGCTCTGTTTATCACCACACATATAGCATGTGGAACGTAGCATTGTGAGCCAGTAAAACAACACACGCAGTCTGTATAGCATTGTTTTTTGAGTGTTGCAAGTAAATAGTTGACCCAATTTGTTAGTGTTCCTATGTAGATGCCTTAATAAGCCAAAAGGAATGCCCCATTATGCCTACGATGTTTAGGAAGTGAGGTGTATTATAATGATTTCTGTAGCCTGTACAGCATCTTTGAGCTATTAGTAATAAATAGTTTGCCTAATTTTTTTGTTAAATCTACTTACAAAGCGACCACAGGCCCTTAATTCTAAGGTTTTTTGTATTTTACTGGCTAGACTTTTTGTACAAACAAGACGTCTAACGTGACATAGTATATAATCTGTTTTTCCCGCCGCATTTATTGTATGTCTCAGTACTGAATTGTTTAAAACTGCTTGCAGTGGTTTCAAACTGTATGTAAATGGTACCTATTTTTTGGCGGTGAACATTTAATGCACTGGAAATGTTTGAAGTGCCCTACCTTTTGCTTAGATAACAATTTGTGGAACTTTATTTCTTCTTTTCTCATATTAAGAGCCACAAATCTGCAGACAATTAGGGATGGTACATACTAAAAACTAGAGTAATTTTTCTAGAATTGAAATATTTAGTTTAGAGATTATTTCTAACAAGTGCACTATCTAGTCTTTTTTTCTCTACTGCAAAACATCAATGTATGTTACTGTAGTCCGCTGACATTTTTCTAAAACACTACATAAGCTGAAAACATGGAGGTTTAACACAGTGCTAATAGTTTAAAGTAATTTGTACAAGTATACTTTATAGATATAATGAGTTACTTGCTCCTTTAGAGTGGCCTGAGAATTTAAATTCTAGCTGACATAAGTCATACAGGAAAAGTATTTTTATTTCTATTTTATTCTAGACACAGTTACCTGATGTTTACCTAACATTTACATATATTAATATTTTGCATTATTTGCTTCATTTTTTCTTTAGTAAGCCCTGCACCCACAGGAAAAACTATTCCCAGTTAAACCTCGCCCTCATCAGGCTGAACTGCAAAAAAAGATAAAAGTGACCAGTCTTCACCAAAAACTATTTATGTCCAACTTCTTTAAAGTGTTTTGTTTTATATAAGTAGACTTTCAGTCTTGGGAACTTGCTGCAGAGTGACCTCCGTACACCACCTTTTTCTCTGTAGGGCAAACTCCCCCCTACTTCACCTCTGTGCTTCCCCCTATACTTATATTAATCTATCTGCCTTTCTTGAGATTGTTTTAGCCCAGTACCCGCACTACTCTGTGGCCTCACTCCCTTTTTCTTACCTGCACTGCTAACATCCTTTCTCTACTCCCCAAATCCTGTATATTTTTTTTATAGTATTTAGCCATTTTTCACATTTGATCATTGTATAGTACTAGAAAGAATCCCAAAAAGCTTAGACAAAACCCAAGTATATAGTCACATGTAAAACACTAAGTCTTCCTCACCTGCAGTTTTACCATAACGCTGGTGTTTTTATAATAATTTCTGTATCTTGCTCATTATTTTTTGCTATTTCCTTCTGTTTCTGAGCTCTGGCTCTGCCCCGCTCCATTCACCCTCCGCTTCACTTCGGGATCAGTTCGCTACAATACCCTACCCCCATTCCCACCCACCCACTATCTCATTAGATTTATCTCCATCCTTAACCCCACCCTCTCTTTCAATCATCCAATCAACCCCCTCCTCCACCAATTAACTAATTAGACCTACCTCACAAACCTCACCCACATAACTACTCAGAGAAATATGATCCCTCCAATCCACAGACATCACTACCTAACTAGAATCATTCCCCACATACTATACTCCATTCCTTAACTCTAGTCTTACTAATACAAACCACATCCATATCTGAAATTAGGTACCCCCCTCAAACCACCTTAGCCACTCAAACTCTTCCTATAAGACTACTCAAACTTAGTTACTCAGATATCTCTCCCTCTCTACTAGCAGCAAACACCATTACATCTAACAGATTAAAATTACTCATGCCTACCCCCAAACATAAATTATATCTTGAACTATACTACAAACCCATCTCACATAGGCAACAAACTCACACTAAATCTTATCTACTTTACACATTAACACAATGTGGAGATATCCACCCTAACCCAGGCCCAATCTACACTTCTATGCCCACCACTAGTCAAGCTCACCAAACATCTTACCATAATAATACATTCACCTCTAAACTACATAATCACGCATCTCAAAATGCACTTCACCTAATAACCATAAATACAGCATTTGCAATAAAATTACTGAATTCCATGCCTGGCTAACCACACACACCTCTAATATTATTGCAGTAACAGAAACTTGGCTAAAACCACACATAGTTGACACTGAAATTCTCCTTCCAGGTTACAACATAATTCGTTCATACAGACTTCGTAAAAAGGGTGGTGGTGTAGCATTAATATATGAGAACTCATTACAAATAGAAACCTATTCAAAACCTCTCCCCTCCTTTGAAAACCTTGAAGTCCTACTTATCACCCTTCACATAAATAGAAACAAACAAGTATGCATAGCAGTAATTTATATTCCCCCAGGCGACAATATTCATATACTGGAAGACTTTTTATCTTGAATAAATCATAATATACTTCATGAATCTATAATTCTAGGGGACACCAACATTAATTGGCTAAACTTAGACACTCCCTCCCCAGCAAACAGCATAAACCTCCATAGTTTGACTCAACTCGTCACTACTCCTACTCATGGTCTATCAAGAATCTGTGAGTCAACCCTAGATTGGATACTGGTTAACCAACCCCAGAACTATTCAACCTCAGACACCTTACCAAACATACTAAGTGACCACCTCCCAGCATATACCTATAGGACTCGCCCTCATACAGTTAGAACACACATATATAGAATATCAAGGAACCTTGCCCACTTTGATCCAAATAAGTTTATAAGTATCCTAAACTGCCAAAACTGTAACCCATTAAAAATACTCCCCATAGACAAAGCAGTTGACTATTTTAACAAACTCTTTCCATATAGTCTAAATAGCCTATCTCCAATGCGTTCAGAAAGGACCAAAACTAACCATGCCCCATGGTTAACAAAACAAGCTAAACAAAATATTATTCTCAGAAACAAAACATGGAATACATGGCTGAAAGGCAGAACAAAACAAAACAAACTTTACTATAAACAACTCTGTAACAAAGCAAAAAAGTTAGTGATTCAGGACAAAAAGGATTACTTTTCCACTAAACTATCTACCTCATACAACAATCCCCAAAATGTTTGGAAATCTGTCTCCTCTCTTCTAAACCCAGGCACAATCCAAAACCCATCCCCAACACTAGAAAAAAACACTTCAACATATTTCTCAAGATTTTAATACCCATTTCATTTCCACCATTCAAAGGTTGCCCATCCACCTCTAACTCACACCCTCCCCAACATACTGAACACACCCCCTCCCCTGTATAGTATATTCATTCTCAAACAGCCAACTCTTTCACTGTCCAACCTGTACCCACCTCCCTAATCCTGAAACTTTTAAAACAACTCAAACCTTGCTCACTGTCTACAGATAAACTTCCCCCGTAATATCTGCAAATAACTGCTAGCGCAGTAGCCTACCCAGTCTCAATCCTTATAAATCGCTCTCTCTCGGAATTCTGTGTTCCTCTTCTATGGAAAAAAACTATTAATACCCCACTACATAAAGGAGGAAACTCCCATGATCTTTCTAACTACCCCCCTATCTCTATACTCTCCCCTCTATCAAAAATCTTGGAAAAATTTGTTCACTCACAACTACTTAACCACCTCTTTCGTAATGCTCTTCTGTCCCCCACCCAACACGGTTTCCGGCCAAGCCATAGGACAGTTACTGCCCTTCTCTCCTTCACTGACACCATCCATACAGCCTTAGATACAGAGCAGCCTACCTCTGTAATCCTACTGGACCTATGTAAGGCATTCAATACAGTCTCACATACTAAGCTATTAAGTCAACTATCAAAACTAGGCTGCTCCCCAAGATTCCTAAACTGGTTTTCATCTTACTTACAGAACAGGGAACAATCAGTAAGATGGCTAAAAGTACAATCTGAATACTGACCCAACAATATAGGAGTACCAGAGGGATCCGTTTTAGGTCCACTAATGTTTAATATCTTTATCAATGACCTGCACAAAGCCCCCCAAATCCAGAATCACATCCAATATGTGGACGATTCAACTCTGATATCAGCCTCCAAAAATTTCTCAGATTTCCTCACAGTCACACAGCAGGCCTTTACGTCTATCAAGTCATGGCTAATTAATGCACAACTTATGCTAAACCCCCAAAAGACCAAACTTTTACTATTTTCTTCAAAACCACCTGGCACTGACTTCAAAATCCTTGCTAAAGATGGCACAGAAATAGAACTAGTAAACATAGCCAAACTACTAGGCATAACAATAGATAACAAACTCACTTATGAGCCACACATTCTGAATGTAATAAAGAAAACCCATTTCAAACTAGGCAAACTATATCGCCATAAGCTTTTCATGGATAAATATACCAAAATAAAACTAGCTAATACCCTACTCATCCCTTCCCTCCTATATGGTAGTGCCATTTTTACCAATCTTCACTCAACCTTTAGTAATAAACTACAATCCTGCTACAATAAAATAGCCAAATTTGCCTCCGAAAAACCATACCGTTCTCATCACTGCCTAGCAATCACAGAACTAAAATGGCTAGAATTCTCCCACCATCTAAAATACACCCAACTAACCTTAGCCCACAAACTAAACCTAATGCATGCCCAGATCTCAAAGGAATCCTACAAACATATACCTCTACTAGAATACTAAGATCTTCCTGTAAACCCTTGCTCACAGTAACAAAACCCAACAAAAGAGCTGGTGAATGCCTGTTCTCCCACTCCATAGCCAAGCTTTGGAATAGCCTACCATCTGAAATAACCCAAATTGACCACCCAAAAACCTTTAAAATAGCTTTAAAAACACATTATCTAAATAATCCATCTTGCACCTGCCTCAGAAATAAACCTCCTTAAAAAAAAAAAAGCACGTTTAACTTTCATTGGGTTGACTTATCTATGTAAACCCAGTGTTTCATAATAACAATTGGATAATTACCTCCATACAGTATACTATATTCTTAACATAGTACTGTATCAAACCCCATGTTTCTCCAATGTTGAATAAAGTAAACTCCTGCAATTTTGTTTCTTGAAAGGTGCTTTTTCTCTTTCATCTTGTGAAGACTTCTGTAAATCTTGTAAATTGTATCTAGACTTCTATGAATCCTGTAAATAATACTGTAGACCTGTAGTTCTTTTCTGTGAATTACTGACTTTTTTTAAAATGTAATACTTTTAAACCCTACATCAAACTTGTTATCCCTGTAATGTATTGAGGAGCTTTTCTGCCTGGGCCTCCGCTGAAAATGGATTTCTGACCCAGTAGACTTTCCCGGTCAACAAATGTTAATAAATAATAAATATATAAAAATAAATCATGGGTTTAATGCAAGAGATGAGCTACATAAATGCTAAATCCTAAAATGTGTATTCAAGAACTGTTTTGTCTGAATTCTTGTGAGAGAAAGTTTTAATATTGAAAATGAATGAGTAAGGAAATGCAAGGAATGCCAAGGAAAATAAGAAACAAACCTTACAATCTGAAGCAACATATTCAGAAGAAGAAGAATACAAGGCTTACGTCCCTGTAATCCTTTAGACTCCATCAAGGTTTTGTATGTCCGGTACACTTTGTAACATTGTTCTGTTTCTGCAGAAGTCTGCGTCCCCTTGTTGATGAAGTAATTGATTTTGGCATAACTTTTAGTTCATGCAGACTCTGATCTAGTCAAAGACATGCCATAATAGGTATGACATGTCCTCTCTGTCTTACAGATATAGATGATTTAGCAAAGGATGGGTGTGTCTTAGGGGGCTTAAATGTTAAGGGGTTATTTCAAGGAAGGGATAGAGGCTGTTGTGTTACATGGCATCCCAGATGATTCACTGCAGGATCATTTTCTATCTTGTACATCTTAAAGGAAATTTAGGAACCTGATGCGTCATCAAATACTCTAGCTGGAATTCATTCAGAAACAAGTAGCACAATGTGTTAGATGAAATTGTAAGGTTAGCAGCAACACACAGGGTGCAACTTGGCAAAATATCACAGTAAGTATCTTATAAAATGATCATATAATGATTTGGAAATTAGTGACATTACAGTTGTAAGACTAATTGTGAAAGTAAAGGACAACATTTAGCAATGTATAAAGACTGAACATTTAATCATAAAAGGCAGCAAAACTGTTCACCTTTTCTTGGCTAACAAATTCCAAGAGCATGGTAAGATGCTAAGAGTACTATCTGGATTAGTTGAATGGTACATATTTGTGGTTGTTCTTGCAGACAGTATCTATAACAGAGCATGTCTTTACCTTCCTTGTTGCAGATGGATCTGACCACACCTAACATACCATCACCTCCATGATAGAGAAATAGTTATATGCTACCTTGTGGACAAAGGCACCATACACATGCTTGTAGACATGTGTCATCTATTTATGGAAAACCGTGTGTGGAATACTGGTCCTTGTGGACAGGAAGGTATGTTTAGCATTGACTATGCATGCTACAGGGACCTTCCATCAGCCATCGTGGGACACAGAAGGTGCATCACAGGCATCTAGCTCCCAAATAATACACAAGTCCCTTGGTGTTATGGTGATGCATGTGGAGGAGGATATGTTGTCACCATGGATCACAGAGGTGAGAAACAACAGTATGCAGGCATTCTGTGAAATAGCTAATTTCTATGAATTTGTAGAGGTCATAGACTGTACCTACATTGCCATCAACACCCTGCCTTGTCCAAATGGACACAAGTATTTAAACTGGAAGCATTTCTATTCCATCAGTTACCAGATGGTGTGTGATGCACAGGGTATTATACATCATGTGTCTCTGTGCCATTCAGGCAGTTCTCATAACTCCCACATCTGGCACACATTCAGCCTATTAAAGTATCTGTCAGCACCTGAATATAATATACCACACTCAGAAGAGTCTATAGACTATAATTTATTGCCATAAAAAACTGGTTTTGGCAAAAATGCTTTCCTCGTTGTTGTACAAAAGCATACAATGTGTGCAGTTAAATATATCAGCACGACATAAATCAATACTCAGTATCAAAACTTTTTTAGAAAACATTTAAACTGCATCAAGATAATGATAGTATATACATATTTTCAAAATATTATAAACAAAAACCATGACTATAATTAAACAAACATATAAACATTATATTATGGTAATTTTCATTCAGATCTGGTGAAAACAACTCACCCAAAGTGACTATCCAGTGATGTTCCCTATTTGATAAAATTTTGGTCCATCTCAATTTATTTAATGAAATAGGCAATTTATTTTTTCAATTCCTATAAAAGAAAAGGTAGCCCTTGAATGTTTCTTAACATGTCTATAAATGGCTTTAGTTTCTCTTTTGCAGAGGATAGCACTCAAATGCTCAAAACTAAAATGCCTATAAGTTTAACCTATGTAAAAAACTGTAACAGTTGCAAGTAACCAGACAAACTACTCAGTATCACAAATTATTAGACATTTAGTGTATCTTGAATACATTAGTCACAGTAAATGCAGACATCTTACCTACCACTTTGCAAGCTGATCAGTACCCACAAGGAAAAAAGCCCAATGCTTCAGTGCCAAACAATGTCATTTCCTGTCTTCTATGAAACGTCATTTATTGGTTTTAGTAGCTGAATTACCCAGATAAGGTTTTACCTCTTCTAAAAACAAATTTATAAGCATCTGGAAAAATATCTAGTAAAGCTTGATCCAAGAGGAGAATATCACCAATGTCTATGAATTAAAGATGGAAACATCCTGATATTAGAACCAAAAGTAGTAAGTAATGCCAAAGGATTGGCTGACTTGGTTTATCTTTTGGAATACCTTAATTTTTCTGATCTGCTCTAAATGCAGCTTGAAATTTGGTATATCTGACCAGATTTTTAGAATATCCTGATACCATAAATCTTTTAACTAACTCTTGTGAGCATGATTGGTAGTTCTGACTCTCAAAACAAATTATCTTAATCCTATAAAACTGAGATAAAGGTATATTGTTATCTTAGATAACAAATTGTTGCTTTTAAAAAATAATTCTTGCGAAGCAGTTTTCTATATAAAGTTGTATGTATCATTGCATCACTATGTTTAATAACTAAAATATCCAAAAAAGGAATTTGTGATTGATGATAACTAATAACAATTTGTATAACCCATTTGTTTTCATTAAGATAATGTACAAATTCCATCAAGTTACCCAAATCAGAGGTCCACACCAACCAGTCATCAAGATAATGACAACAGATGCCCATTGCATACGAAAATGAGTTACGAGCAGGATCAAAAATCAATTGTTCTTCCAAATAGTCCATGAATAAATCAGCATAAATGGGAGCAAAAGATGCACCCATAACTTTGTCTTTAAGTGTGAAAATCAAAAATTATTTTTAGTAAGCACATGTTCAGTTAAATATGAAAGAAAAGTATTAAAACCAAAAAAGAAAGAAGAAAAAAAATGTACTCAATGCACTCATACCTTTGTCTTTAAGTTTGAGAATCAGAATAAAAAAATATTTTAGTAAGCATATATTCAGTTAAACACAAAATAAAAGTATTAAACCCAGGACTATATAAATATGTGAATATATAATATATAATATATACCGTGAAAGCTAATATTGCAATGCCAATAGACCTTCCTAATGGGGGAATATTTTTATATAGCACATGAACATCTAATGTACAAATATACTAATCCTGTTCCATTTGTGCATTGGCCAAAATATTTAAAAATTAAGTAGTATCCTTAAGTCTCAAGCTTACCAGATCTAACAAAGGTTTAAAACAAAATGCCAAAAACTCTAATAACAGTTCAGTTAAAGAATCACAACCTGCAGCTTTGGGTCTACCTAGAGGTTTGTCAACATTTTTGTGTATCTTGGGGACCACATAACACTACTGCATCTGAGGATCCCCCACTGTCAGTGCATATGCCACATTTTCATGGATAGTCTCTTCTTCAACTGCTAAACTTAAAAAAGCATCAGTTTCCATTTTAAATCCCAGTGTGGGATCAAATATCACTTTTTGATAGAATCTTACATGTGATGATTGTTATAAAGCCTCCACTTTGTAGTTCTTCATATAACAAACAACAGCCACTCCCTTATGCGCAGTATTAATAACTATATAATTTCTAGAAGACATTTTTTAACTCCATTCGTTATAATGGATTCAGATTATAAATCGCAAGATAGTTATAATCAAAATGAAAATGTAAGTCTTTAAGAACAAGTCTTTGAAAAGCTGAAAATTATTGTTCATGGGAGGTGAACATTTAGAAGCCTTAAATCCAAAGAAAGAAGATTATTCTGTATCATGAGCCCTAAAAAACAATTTCAAATTTTGCTTCCTGCAAAACTCTGTAGCAGTATTAACCAACTGTGTTTTTGGAAACCAGAACAGTAGGTATAAAATTTAAATCTTTATTCGGTAACTGTCTATCATATAAAAGTAAAGTAGAAGATGAAATATCTTGAATCAAATCAGTTTGTTCCTTGCCATGGTCTATTTCTGATCGGACATTTATTGTAAACATTGTAACACATCGTCACTTTTTATGCTCCCTACCTGCTAATTTGCATTTAGTAAAGGGTAATTAGATCTCTTCATAATAGGTGAAATATGCAGAACATCCACATCAGTATGCAAATCAAAAGAAGACCCTTCAGTATCTGTAAGCTCAATGGAGTCTTTATTGGAAACAAAGCCTAGTTGTGAAGAAGGCCATTAACATTTGGATCACAACTTAGAACAAGCATTCCAACCATCCCTTAACATAAATCTCACTGCCTTCTTATAATTCTTCCAATAAAACTGTTATCTGCATAATCATCATAGTTTCTCTGATATTTTTTAAGTTTCTTCTCCTTTAAATCAGTCGCCATAGAGTTAAGAGAATCAGTCAAATTGCTACATAGATTGGGAATATTTAGTGAATGTCTGATGTGTAGCCACCACAGAACACATCTTTGACACTTCTTACATACATACATACATACATACAAATATTTCAAGCACGGGCATTGATACCCTTCTAACTTGCCAATATATCGAAACAGTTGTTCCCATAATACGTGTTTAGGCTATCAAAAATATCTAAATTAATGCTTGTTTAATGTACATAGGTTGCCTGATGAATCTCTACTACTTTTTGATAACCCCAAACATTCCCAGAGATAATTCTCTAAATGTCTTGTATACCTGAATAAGATCTCCTCTTAAATATCTGTAAGAGACGCTGTACAAGTTCAGGTATTTTAGTCTTTCATAGTATCTTAATTTTTCACATCCATGGATGCTCTTAGTATATTTCCACTGTACTCTTTCCAGTTTACTCATGTTTGTTTTCTTATAAGGTTTCCATATTGTTATTCCATACTCAATTTTGGGTCTAATGTAATTAACAAACAATTACTTCATAATTTCTGATCTCCTAGACTTTATAAATCATTTTATACAACCAATAGTTATGTAAATATCATTAATCAATTGGTTGATATGATTAGAAAAACTCAAAGCTGGATCTATCCATATACCCAGGTTTGTAAATTAATGTACAGTTTCATTCACTGTGTGCCATATTAAATACTCACTTTTTAATTTTTTTCTCCCAAATCTCATATACTTAGTTTTTGATGAATTTATCAGCTAATTATTCTCCTGTGCCCAAATGGTCAGTTTAGTCAAGTTCTTTTTCAGACATTCCCTAGCTGTAATACTTGTAATCAGTTTACCCAATTTCAGGTCATCTGCATACAGACTTTAGAATATCTTAGATGAAAAAAAATAGGTCTGAATGATACAATCTAAACAAGTGAGGGTCTAGGACAGAGCCCTGTGGGATACTGTAATGGTAGCCAAAAATTTCACCTGTCCAGTTGCTGTATGATACTTGTCATGTCCTGTTTGAAGTCATGCCATCTTATCAAGAGTAAATCAATATCTAGTTATTCTAATTTATTGATGCGGTAGCGTTGTTGCCTCACAGTAAGACACTGTCCTATTCGATTCTCAGCTAGAGCGTCTTCTGCATGGAGACATGTGTGAATGGGCGTACCTTTGTTGAAGGCTGTGCATCAGGGCTGGTAACTTGGCACGTAAAAATCAACTACCAATCATTAGCAGACTGGAGTTCCGCTGTGGTGACCCCTAACCGGGAAAAGCCGAAAGACACAACAACATGTATGACCCTGTCAAATGCTGAAGTTAAATCTCTATAAATTACATCACAGCACAATTTTTCATTCCTAGCTGTTATTATATTGTTATAGGATATTATGTTACAGGTGGTACTTTATTTATTTGTTTTATTTAACATTTGTTAACCAGGAAAGTCCGACTTGGAATGAAGCCAGTTTTCAGCGGAGGCCCTGGAAGAAATGCTCCAGACGTATGTCTTTCTAATAGATAGATCTGTTTTCAACATATACATGCTGGTATATGGTTTTAAGTCCCAAACTTTCCAGTTCTGACAAAAACTTATCCAATATTACCTTCTTCATTATTTTTCAACAACATGATAGTAGACTTAAGGGTCTGTATGATTCTGGGTTTATCCTACTACCCTTTCCCTGGAAAACCGGTTTAATAAATGCATGTCTCCAGTCTGGAGGAATCTCCCCATATTTATATGACCTAGTAAACAAAAGATATAATGGTACAATAAGCTCTCATTGAAGTATTAGCAGGTCATTATTATTACTTATTCCGTCTCCGCCCAGTTCTTTGTTTGGACCCAGTTTCCATAGTTTTTTTTCAATATAATCTGTTTTGATTCCAGTTTCTGAGGTTACCTGGATATGACTAGAACAACTTATCACCCCCTTTGTGGAGCCAACTTGGTTTGCTTAAGATTTTGTAAATCTATCTATAGTCTGTTGTGTCTGAGAATAAATTTTAGAATCTACACACATTTTATCAGTTTATATGTCTTTACTCTTTCCACATCTATCTAT
Organism: Protopterus annectens; assembly: GCF_019279795.1. Taxonomy (NCBI): domain Eukaryota; kingdom Metazoa; phylum Chordata; order Ceratodontiformes; family Protopteridae; genus Protopterus; species Protopterus annectens. Next base: position 764,410,984 of record NC_056727.1, read on the forward strand.
AAAATGGTTTCCTGTTATGCTCAATATCTTTATATACATTATCTTCAATTTTTTTCTTGATCTTGTTAAACATTTTTTAATGTTTTGAACTCAAACAATTTCTCTTTCAAAACTTTGTACATTCCTTTTGCCGTTTTTCCACTGAACGCATTGCAACAGTTAGTTTTACATAGTGACTGTTTTGCTTCCATATAATCTGTAATTAATCTTCTGTGCACTGGTTTGGATTTAAATTTGGCAGAATTATTTAGCAACAAATTAACTTTTATAACCCCATGATAACTGCACAGCAATGGTGGTAAAACATGGTGTTACGTAACAGTAACTTCTTTAGAAAAACAATGTCTAGTATGTTGGTTTCCCTGGTGTTTTTTTTTTTTAGCAATCTGAAGCAATTGCTGTTCATGAACATACGTCATGAAATAATTTCCTTACTGATGCTGTTGAATCAATTCTTCCCTCCTGTGTTTCATGCAAGAAATGTATGAATTCCTCTAGGTCATCAGCACTTGAATTTGATGGTCTGTATACTCTAACGATTATTATATGTTCCAGGGTTGTCTTTGTTGTCACAGTTACATAGGCTGTAGCATTGGTATTATTATCATTGAACATGTAATGATCGCAGGTCTCATAATAATACCTCCACCTTATTTTTTGTTAGAATGTCTGTTACAGTAAAAACATTTATACCCTGAGAGAACTGGGTTCCAGTCATTGTTCTTTAACTATATTTCACAAACAATAACATCAGTCTTGTGGGAATGCAGAAAATTTTCCAATAATAAAACTTCATTATTAATGCTACTAGCATTAACAACCATCAGAGATACATCAAATTTTGCACTATGTGAACTGTTAAATTTTCATCCTGGCAAAAATCCTGCTTTGGGTTTGTCAAATATTGAAAAATATCTGCTGCAAAATTAACTACTCTTCCCTGATCTTAACAAAGGGACACCATCCTGTCTGAACATGTGTGCCCAAAATTAGGTTCTGATGCTCTACACATTTCCATTTTTTAAAAATTAAATTTTTTTCATGTAGGCATTTAGTTCAAAAAATCTTTTCTTTCACGGTGACCTGACTGTCCTTTCTATATGTGATTTGTGAAAAATACGCCCTAACACCTGTACAAGCTGTACTGTCAAAGAGGACTGTAAGTTACCTACTAACAGTCAGTCAGTCCTTGTGGACGAAATCATTTATACTGATATGAATAAAAACAGATCTGTACTTCCTTACATTAAGGCATTCTAAGGCTTGTCTAGCATCCTGCAATTTTGTTTCTAGGAAGCATAACACAATTCAGTGTTCATTATCTTCTCTGCAAATGCAAGTGTCAGGTCCTATAATAACTGAATCATCAATTACAAGAATGTCTTTTCTGACCAAATCTGAAAAATCTTTAACTTCTAATTCAGTAATGTCTGCTGTAATTCAGTAATATCTGCTTTATCAGTTGTTACAAAGCAATGGTTTTCATCTCCATTAATCTTATTAATCCCCACTGTTTTCACTGCATATTACATTTGCAAGCATACAATTCTCATCCAGCTGGCTTTGTACACCCACAGTTTGAGCCATATCTTTTGCCTATTTTTTCTTACAGTAATGTTCTTTAGTCCTTCCACAGTCAGTTTTGATTTCTTCCTTTTCACCTGCCCTTTGCATCTTTTTTCTACCTTCTCTTTTGGAAACATGCTGCCTTTTTCTGTAGACTGAAGGTTTTCTGATAGAAAAATGTTATCATTCCCTGTAGTCTGTGCTACATAACAAAGCAGTGTCCTTTATAGTATGTATTCTCTTTACTTTACAGGCATTTATGTTTCTTTTTCTTCCTTATTTGTTGTAAACTTCCTGCTTTTGTTCTTTTTTATTTCCTTCTAAACACTCTGAATCCTCAGATTGCTGAATACTTGTATCCAAAATTTCAAAGTTGTCAGGGACATCATCTTGATTCATAGGGGTTGAGTAGTAATCTTTACAGATAATAGACACTTCCTTTCCTAAATGAGTTCTGTTTACTCTCTAACATTATTTATCTCACCAGTCGTGTCATTAATATATGTAGCAACGGTTCTCCAAGTCATGCCAATTGCACAAGTGCAATCATCATCATCATCATCAGTAAGTCTAGACTTACTGTTAATAATGGTAAAGAAATCATCCAACTTTTGACGAGGAACACAGATCACCAGTGTTATCAGGTGTTACCTTTAAATATACGTTGCTTACTGTTGCTTGCAGTCGCACCTCTTTTTAACAGTAAAGGTCAATAAGTCACAAACCAAGGCAGGATTTTTTACATAAGCTCTAGATTGTCCTGTCTGCAGTCTGTGTGACTATAGCTGACTAGGTCCCTTAGGTTGCCTAGAGTTTGCCTGTCTTAAACCTGTCCCTTTCTAACAACAAGCAGTGAAAATTAAAGGAAAAATAAAATATAAATCAAAGGAAATCTTCTTGTCTACAAGCTATCCCTCCCTTCCTGTAAACAGTGAAAAAAAGTGGTAAGAAATAAATATAAATTAAAATAAAACTTCTCTTACCATGCAACTCCACAGTAAATCACAAACCAAGACAGGATTGTTTAGATAAGTTCTGGATTGTCCTCTCTGCAGTCTGTGTGACTTTACTGGTGACTAGGTCTCTTAGGTTGCCTAGAGTTTGCCTGTCTAAAACGTTCAGCTTTCTAACAAAAAACGGTGAAAATTAAAGGGAAAAAAATATCAATCAAAGGAAACCTTGTCTACAAGCTATCTCTTCCTTCATATAAACAGTGAAAAATAGTGGTAAGAAATAAAGTACAAATTCAAGTAAATATTCTCTTACCAGGTAATTCCACAGTAAATCAACAGATCAAGAAAGGATTTAGATAAGCTCTGGATTGTTGTTTTACAATAATTCTGCCATAAAAATCAACCAAAACTTTAATAAACACCATATAAGCTGTTTGCTGTATATGTTGCCATTCTTTATTTGACATTTCATCAAGACCCAGGACAGTAGTTTAAATAACCACTCATAATCCTCATAGTGTCATACCAGCCATTTGATAAGCCTTGAGTAGTTTTAAATGTGAAATGGTGGTATGCATTTTCTTAGAGGCTAATGTTAATTTATTAATGGATTCATTAACAGAAAAAGTATTAGTCACAGTACCTGATGTAGATGCAGAATTAACAGTGCTAATGTAGTGTCCAATGAAAAAAATCAGAATTGACACAATCAGACAAGAGCCTATACCACTAAGGTATGAGAGGTGACTTCCCACAGTGGCATTTTATTGGCTATGCCAAATATAACTTGGAGCCATAGCTCATGACTATGGAGCAAATCCCAGAGAGCATGGCTGATATGACCTATAACCCCACAATGTCACAGACTCGCAAAATCCTAGGCTATGCGATTGGACACAGTAGACATAACAAAGATTAAAAGATCGCCGAGACACCTATTAAAAAGAGTAGGGGAAGTTTCCTGATGCACTGGCCAAATTTTCTGAAGTAGTATAAATGCCATGTTGGGTCTCCAGTGAAAGGAGGCCATTATCCTACCGGGACTAAAGTGGAGTGTGTCATAGGATCATAGGAATTTACTAGACTATTGGCCCTGAGGCCCTTACAAGCCTAGCCAAGAATTAGCCCATATTCGAGCAAATTGGCACCCACTGCCCCTGTCCAGCAGGGACACAGGTGGAATCCTAGGGGTATGTTTTCTGTTCTCCATCCAGTTATCCAGGTTGCACTTAAAAATGGTTAATTTGATAATCTGCTTGATGTGGAGAGGGAGTCTGTTCCACAAAAGGGGGGGTCTCTGGGACACAAATCTGCCCCGCCAACAAGTCCTATTGATGTCATATACCAGGTTGAGGTCGCGTGTGTCGGTTACTCAGGTGGAGCTTGACTTTCAGATATGCAGAATTCCCATCAAGGCAGGGTCTGAGATTGTTTTGTATGCCAGATAGAGGTCACCTCTGAGGACTCTGTATGAGACTGAGTAGAGGGACAGGGCTTTTAGCGTATCTGTGTAGGGTAGATGTTAGAAGCCCTGAATTCTTCTTGTGAAGTACCTCTGTGGTCTCTCCAGCTACTGTATGTGTTTTGTGAGGTACAAGCCGAAAGGGGCATTATACTCAATAATGGATCTTATAAGGGAAGAATAAAGGGATGTTATGACCTCCTTGTCCCTGGATGAGATACCCTTCTTAATAAGGTGGGCCACGTCAAAAGCTTTCCATACAACAGAGGCAATATGGTGATCAAAAGTCAATTTGCTGTCAACCTAGGTGACCAAGTCCATCACGACTGATTGCATGCTTAGGACCTTGTTATTAATGTGATAATTTGTGGGTGTATCACTCTCCCCAAAGGGAATGAGGACACACTTTTTGGCATTCAGTTTGAGGCCATGTTTCTGGCACCAGTCATTTGTTTGGGTGAGACCCTCTTGCAGGATGTCCACATCACTAGGGGAAATTGATCACAGCACCCATCTTGCAGTCATCTGCAAACTTGGTCAGCCATAGCCCACTGGTTTTGGCCTGCACCTCAGAAGAGTATATCCTAAACAAAGAGGGGCCCCAAGACCGATCCCTGGGGTATGCCATTCATTACGGGTCTACTGCTTGAGGTGGCTTCCCCAATTTTGACTAGGTGGGTTCTATCAGTGATTCAGTTTGCTACCCATCTGGTAACATACGGATTCATGCTTAGTTGAGAGAGCTTATCTATTATACCCAAGTGGGGAATAGTATCAAAGGCTTTGGCCAGGTCAAGATAGGCGGTGTGCACCATCTTCCCCTCGTCCATGGCTTTGGTGACTGTCTCACAGAATTTAACAGGCATGACCTCCCCTTGACGAAACCAAACTGTGTGGGATTGAGTGTTTGGAAGTTGCCAATATGCTTGGTAATGAGGTCCTTGATAATCCGTTCTATGACCTTGCAGATCAGGTTAGGTAGGCTGATGGGTCTATAATTACCTGGATTGATGGACACAGAGGGATGACAGTAGCTGTCCTCCACTCGGTTAGGATGAAGCTGCTACTCAGGCTTTGGTTGAATAGGGTGCCTATTGATGCCACAAGTTCCTGCCTGACTTCATGTAGGATACAGCCTGGGATGTTATCGGGTTCCATGGAGGTTGTATTTTTTGCCTTTGAGAGGGCAGTGATGTCTTGTTCCCTAGAGATAAGGGGAGAGGGCAAGTGCTGGGCATGTCTTGGTTTAATGATGGGGGGATAGAGGGGTGAAGTTGTCGCTGAACTTGTCTGCAGGCAGGTTGGCTGTATTATGGCATTTGTGTATGTGGTGTCCTTGACTACCAGTTCTGAGCAGATTTGAGTGCTTCCTTTGAGATAGCGGATATATGTGAAGAAGGCCTTATGATTGTCTTCAGTAGATGTGGCCATTTTGAACACGGAGATTGCTTTGGAGGATTTCACTAGTCCTCTTATTTGCTTCTTCAGGCTAAGGAGAGATTGCTTTCAATTAGACACCTGCTCCTTCTTCATTCTGGACAGCAATTTTTTTCCTTTTATCATAGAGTTTATTTATTGCTGATGTCCAATAGGCAGGTTTACTCTTCCTTGAAGAGGAGGATTTTTCTCGGTCGGGTATTCCTGATTCCATGCAGCTATATAAATGCTCGTATAATACTTTCTATGGTTTCTCCTGCCAGTCTGGTTGACATGAGCATCCTGAGACAGTGTAGCAATTGCCTCATATACATGGACAACCCTCTACTAGGAACACAATTTGTGAGAGATGCAATTACATTAAGAACCTAGAGTCTAGGCTCTCTCCCTCACAAGCCAGTATATCTGGCAATGAGAAGGTTGTCAACAAAAACAGCACACCTCATACACTGCCCACTACTCCACAACACACACCCACATATATGGAGGTCCTCATCAAAAACATACCCAAGCCAAAGAGACCTCCAAGGCAAAAACACATGCAAACTCGACAGTCCACCACACCACATGCCACACATAGTCCACACACCTGTGTCTCACAGCCATTAAGACCTAACCATAAACCCAACATATTAGTCATAGAAGACTACATTGTGAGACATACAGATGTGCTCCTCACCAGGCTGGATAAGGAGAAAATCATGGTTAGTTGTTTGTCAGGTGACAAAATCCACAGTGTCACACATGTTCTCAACAGTAGGTACTGTTATGGCTCTGTCATAGTGCATGTTGGCGTGAATGGCTTGAGATGTACCTCCCTGGACTATATGAAGAGAGACATGATGGAGCTCACTGAGTATGTGTCTCATGCAGGTATGTCCCTAGCTTTAAGCAGCATTCTACCGTCACCCAGAATGATGCCACAGTACAAACAGACAATGATTGACTTTAACAATTGGCCTACTTTCTGGTGTCATTCCAAGGGGATCCAGTACCTGACATCCTGGTAAGATATGATTGGCAGACCACAATGCCTTGCCAGAGATGGCCTGCATCTGTCTTTCTTGGGATTCAGACTTCTGTCAAAGGCACTTGCCTCCCCCAGTAGTGCCTTTGTTAGGCAATGCCATGAGGTCAAAACTAGCAACATGAAAAGTTCATCAAATGCTAGGAGTGTAAACAAGAAACTGCACTCATTGCAAACATTCTTAACCCTGGAAGAAGCTGAGATTTGTGCAGTCACTGAAACCTGGATCAAAGCTGCGGAGAGCACCCCAGCCATACCAGGTTACTCATCCTATCATACATTCAGACTCCCAACTATGGGGAGCAAAGGAAAATGAGGTGGAGTTTCAATATATGTTAAAGACATACACACTTCCAAGCTGGTCAAAAAGTATGATGCATAGGAGACACTCTAGGTGCAGTTAACTGTTGATAAGACTCCTATTCAAATCATAGCTAGCTACAGGTCCCCAGCTTTGACTCAAGATGCCCACTCCACCTGTCTTGACCTCTTTGAATCTATCATGATTCAACCATTTACCCTAATCCTAGGTGACTTATACTATTCAACCATAGACTGGAAATATCTACTCATGCCAAAACACAAATGCCCAGAGATTCCTTGATTTCATCAATGCAAATGCTTTGGACCAGTTGGTCAACACCCCCACAAGAGGTGATAATATCTTGGACTTGTTATTAACCAACATGATTAACCACTGCAGCATCCCTACAGTGTCATCCTCCCTGTTAAGATCTGACCACAAAGTGGTCACTTTGGAAGTAAAATGCTTGTGACGGTGTGGTTTGTTTTCATTTATATAAATGTATGATTGCTTATGTTGTAAGTGATGGTTTAATAAAGATATTCTTGTTTTAACAAAAAAGGGGGCATGAATTGAATAATTTATTTAATGTTACTTAGGTTATATGATACACAGCAATATATGTGAAGTATAATGTTTGTTAATGTGTTATTAGAGTTGATTAAAAAAAAAAAAAAGTTGGTTGACTTTTTCGAGACAGTCACCAAGGCCATTGATGAGGGAAAGGCAGTCCATACAGCCTACCTCGACCTGGCAAAGGCCTTCGACACAATACCTCACTCAGGTATCATCGAGAAACTCATCAGCTTGAATGTAAACCCATACATCACAAGATGGGTTGCAAACTGGCTAAGTGACAGAACCCACAGGGTCAGAGTTGCTGGAGCCATGTCAGACTCAAAGCCTGTCACAAGTGGTGTCCCACAGGGCTCAGTCCTGGGTCCACTCTTGTTCGGCATCTACTTATCTGAAGTACAAGCAAACACAGGAGGGTTATGGCTGACAAAGTTTGCAGATGACTGCAAACTGGGCGCTATAGTTGAAAACACATCTGACACAGATATCCTCCAGAAGGGCCTCACAGAAACGGATAACTGGTGCCAGAGCCATGGCCTGAAGTTAAACGCCAAAAAATGCATAGTCATACCCTTCGGGAAAAACAAGGTTACCCCTAGCTACCATATAGGTGGCAATCCACTGAGCACAGAAAAAGTCATCAGGGATCTGGGGACCCAAGTTGACAGTAGCCTTTCGTTTGACACTCATGTTGCTAAAGTAGTTAGGAAAACCTTCTATATCGCCCACCTGATCATGAAGGGATTCACATCTAGATCAAGGGAGGTCATCGTCCCCTGTACTCATCACTCATTAGACCTATGATTGAGTACAATGCCCCGTTTGGAATGTATCTGACCAGACACCTGCTGCAGCTTGAAAGGCCCCAAAAGTTCCTCACCAAAAGGATAAAGGGTCTCAAAAATATGTCTTATGCTGCCCGACTGAAAGAACTCCAGCTCTATTCAGTCTCATACCGCTTGCTCAGAGGTGACCTGTGCCTGACATATAAGGCCATGTCAAACCCAGATTTGATGAATATGTTTCACCTCAAAAAATCTAGAACCCTCAGAACCACAAGGGTGGGAGACTTAAACCTTGACACGGTTATAAGTAGAACGTGCTGGAGGGACAGATTCATCACCCAGAGACTCCCTATGCTGTGGAACAAAATCCCGGTACATGTGAGGCAGAGCACCTCGCTGGCCTTGTTCAAGAGGAATCTTGACCAATGGATGGGAGATCGCAGATATACCCCAGGGATTACTTCAGTGTCACTGCTTGACAGAGGCACAGAAAAATGATAGGCATAGTTTTTATTCAGACTAAAGGGGTGGCGAAAGCCACATAACTATGGGCTAGGCTTATAAATGCCCTTGGGCAGATAGCCTAGTATGAACCTATGAACCTATGAACCTATGAACCTATGATTACTTTTGTATAAATGCAAATTTGCCTATGTCAAACTGATAATTCAGTAAAGGTGTGTTTAAAAAAAATAATAAAGATAAATAAATAAATGTAACTGATGCTTTCATTACTACAGCCAGGCTGTGTTGTGCAGTGTGTTGACTGGCCATGCTGTGCATCAGACATTATCTACCTAAAACACAGCAATAAGAGCAGGGAACAGTTTTTACATTTGCTCAGCTGGAGAGGGGCACAGTGACAGGGTCAACAAATGGCACAGTACTGGAGATTGAATTGAAATGTGAAAGAGAGTGTATGGCATGACTAGGGCATTGAGGAAGTGGATAAACTCTGCAGAGATGGGGGTAGAGTTTCCTGGGGTGTAAGTGTCTAAATGTTGCCAATATGGGCTCCAGGAGACACAGCTCATGCAGATGTTTTGCACTCTGTTTATGTGGCTGTGACAGGTGTTGTGAGACCCTAGTTGGGAACAATGGATACCGAATGTCTCCAGCCATGGGTGCTTCTCCTTTAAAAAACTCTTTGGGTACCAACAGCTGTAGACAGTTATGAGGGTTATATACATGACACTTTCTGCCTGGGCATGCCATGTGTATGAAAGGCATGTTGGCTACATCTGTGCTGGTGGTAATGTCATGCTATACCAAGCTCCCCATAATTAGGTGACAAGCAGGAGGTAACAGTACATGGCCATGACCAGTCTGTCCTGTGGCATGTATCTATAGTGTAAGAAGATGAATGGCAGCCATGGGAACAGCATCATCCCTGGCACATGGAGGCTGATTTTCTTATTGGAGGCAACAGAGGCACCCTGGTACTTGTCCAACATGCCAGTCAACCCTCATGTTGGTTGTCTTGCAGGCCACACAGTATACCTGTCATCTCTATCATGGTTTTGGTGTCCATTTATGTGTGTAATGAACATTGTGACACCCACTTTGGGCAAAGAGTGGGAGGCATGTCATTGGCCACTATCAGGCTACAGCATCCAAGCACTGCCCCAGTGCTGTGTGGTGGCAACACTGTCTACTGCAGGTGCTGAGTAGCTGAACTACTAAGCTGCTGTGTGCTCAGACGTTTAAAACTATCATGCTAAGTCAATGCCCCCAACTAAAATCAGCCATGCAGATAAGAGCACTATCATACTTATTGAGATGAGAAGTAGTCAGGATGATGGCATTATCTTGATGAAACCACATTTTGGCACTACCATAGGGGAAGGGGGTTTCACTATACTCTGGTCAGCAACATGGAGTCAGCTACCTAGAGAAATACATTCTCAAATAATACCGGATGGCTTCAAAGCTAAAAGTGAAGGAACATCTTCTAGGAGAAACTACCTGTAATTGATTTTGTATTATTGGATAAGTTGGTGTACGAACCCAGCCACTGGGTATGCACAAGCCAGTGCATTTCTTTGTGCCGGTCCCAAGCTCGGATAAATGGGGAGGGTTGCGTCAGGACGGGCATCCAGCATAAAATTTTGCCAAATCATACATGCGGACACCAGTACAGATATACATACCGGATCAGGCCTGGGTTAACAGCGACCGCCACCAGTACTGTTGGCCAACAGGGTGCTGGCAGAAATTGGGCTACTGTTGGCCGAAGGAGCAGAAGAGGGGGAAGGCATGCCCGAACGCAGGTAAAGGCTAGGACTGTGGTAGAGGGGTTCAGAACTTTGAATGTTGGCAGTATGACTGGTATAGGGAGAGAGCTAGCTGATATGATGGACAGAAGGAAGGTTGGTATATTGTGTGTGCAAGAGACCAGATGGCAGGGGAGCAAGGCTAGGTGTATCAGAGGTGGGTTCAAATTGTTTTATCATGGTATGGATGGGAGGAGAAATGGCATAGTGATTATTCTGAAGGAACAGTATGCTAAGAGTGTTTTGGAGGTGAAAAGAGTGCCGGATAGAGTGATGTTTACGAAGATGGAAATTGATGGTGTAATGATGAATGTTGTTAGTGCATATGCTCCACAAGTTGGGTGCGCGATGGATGAGAAAGAAAAATTTTGGAGTGAGTTGGATGAAGTGGTGATGACTGTACCCAAGGGTGAGAGAGGTGATTGGAGCAGATTTCAATGGGCATGTTGGTGAAGGGAACAGAGGGGATGAGGAAGTGATGGGTAGGTATGGTGTTAAGCAAAGGAATGCAGAAGGTCAGATGGTAGTGGATTTTGCGAAAAGGATGGACATGGCTGTGGTGAATACGTATTTTAACAAGCGGGAGGAGCATAGGGTGACATACAAGAGTGGAGGAAGATGCACACAGGTGGATTATATCTTATGTAGAAGGGCCTGTCTGAAGGAGATTGGAGACTGTAAAGTGGTGATGGGGAAAAGTGTAGTTAGGCTTAAAATGGTGGTTTTTAGAATGACATTGGTGATTAAGAAGAGGCGGAGGAGTGTGAGTTCAGCACTAAGGATCAAATGGTGGAAATTGAAAAAGGGTGATTGTGAGGTGGAGTTCAGGGAAGAGTTAAGACAGGCACTGGGTGGCAGTGAAGAGTTACCAAATAGTTGGGTAACTACAGCAGAGCTAGTAAGGGAGTTGGCTAGAAAGGTGTGTGGTGTGACATCTGGAAAGAGGAAGGAGGACAAGGAGACCTGGTGGTGGAATGAAGAAGTACAGGAGAGTATACAGAGAAAGAGGTTGGCGAAGAAGAAGTGGGATTGTCAGAGAGATGAAGAAAGTAGACAGGAGTATAAGGAGATGAGGTGCATGGCAAAGAGAGAGGTGCGGAAGGCTAAGAATAAGGCATATGAAGAGTTGTATAAAAGGTTGGACACTAAGGAGGAAGAAAAGGACCCTTACCGATTGGCTAGACAGAGGGACCGAGCTAGGAAAGATGTGCAGCAGGTAAGGGTGATAAAGGATAATGAGGGAAACGTACTCACAAGCGAGGAGAATGTGTTGAGCAGATGGAAAGAGTACTTTGAGGGGCTGATGAATGAAGAGAATGAGAGGGAGAGAAGGTTGGATGATGTGCGGATGGTGAATCATGAAGTGCAGTGGATTAGCAAGGAGGAAGTAAGGACAGCTATGAAGAGGATGAAGAATGGAAAGGCTGTTGGTCCAGATGACATACCTGTGGAAGCCTGGAGGTGTTTAGGTGAAATGGCAATGGAGTTTTTAACTAGATTGTTTTAATGAAATCTTGAAAAGTGAGAGGATGCCTGAGGAATGGAGAAGAAGTGTTTTGGTATCGATTTTTAAGAATAAGGGAGATGTGCAGAGCTGTAGTAACTACTGAGGGATTAAATAGATCAGTCACAGCATGAAGTTATGGGAAAGAGTAGTGGGAGCTAGGTTAATGGAGGTGATGATTAGTGATCAGCAGTATGGTTTCATGCCAGGAAAGAGCACTACAGATGCAATGTTTGTTCTGAGAGTGTTGATGGAGAAGTACAGAGATGGCGGAGTGTCAGAGAAGTATGTAAGAGCAGTACAGGATATGTTCGAGAGTAGTGTGACAGTGGTGAGGTCTGTGGTGGGAGTGACGGATGCGTTTAAGGTGGAGGTGGGATTACATCAAGGATCAGCTTTGAACCCTTTCTTATTTGCAATGGTGATGGACAGGTTGACAGACGAGATCAGACAGGAGTCCCCATGGACTATGATGTTTGCAGATGACATTGTGATCTGTAGTGAGAGTAGGGAGCAGGTGGAGGAGACCCTGGAGAGGTGGAGATATGCTCTAGAGAGAAGAGGAATGAAAGTCAGCAGGACTACGACAGAATATATGTGTGTGAATGAGAGGGAGGACAGAGGAATGGTGAGGATGCAAGGAGTAGAGGTGGCGAAGGTGGATGAGTTTAAATACTTGGGATCAACAGTTCAAAGTAATGGTGAGTGTGGAAGAGAGGTGAAGAAAAGAGTACAGGCAGGATGGAGTGGGTGGAGAAGAGTGTCAGGAGTGATTTGTGACAGACGAGTACCAGTAAGAGTGAAAGGGAAGGTCTACAAGAGGGTAGTGAGACCAGATATGTTATATGGGTTGGAGACAGTGGCATTGACAAAAAGGCAGGAGTCAGAGCTGGACGTGACAGAGTTAAAGATGTTAAGATTTGCACTGGGTGTGACGAGGGTGGACAGGATTAGGAATAAGTATATTAGAGGGTCAGCCCAGGTTGGAAGATTTGGAGACAAAGCCAGAGAGGCAAGATTACGTTGGTTTGGGCATGTGCTGAGGAGGGATGCAGAGTATATTGGGAAAAAGATGCTAAGCATGACGCTGCCAGGTAACAGGAAAAGAGGAAGGGCTAAGATAAGGTTCATGGATGTGGTGAGAGAGGACATGCAGGTGGTTGGTGTGACAGAGCAAGATGCAGAGGACAGGAAGAAATGGAAACAGATTTTCCGCTGTGGCGACCCCTAATGGGAGCAGCTGAAAGAAGAAGAAGATGGATAAGTTGTTGAAGGTTTGTGGATAAGTTGTTATAGGACTATTTTCAAGTAGTGCATGTAGGTATCATTCTGCAAAGATAAATCAGCTCTGTAAATATTGCACATATTTCCATATTGCACGATATATTGTGAATCTTTTTTCTTGCTACTGCTTTACTTTGTGTATTTACGTTTGACATACATTCTTGTGATCATATGAATATTTTCACTTTTGTCATCAGTTTTTTTTTATTGTGTTATATACTTTGCTGCTCCTGGAGCACAGGTTGTAGCTTAAAAAGATCAATTGAGCAATCCACTTACCCAGTTATTAAATTTCAAATAAATAAATGAGAGGGGAAGAGGGTGCCTTGTGTAGGGGTTCTGGGGATGGCCTGTCCTTCCATGTGCATTGAAGGTAAACAGCTGTATTGCTGACATGTGTGGTAGTGTGCCCCACAGTTATCATTGTCATGACGGGCATTGTCCGCAGAGATTATGCTAGTGTTAGGCCAACATCATCATTAGGCTTCAGTGCAGTACTGACATCAGACATGGCCTGTTCCACACAAGTGACCCCATGACAGTAGTACCTGTGAAAACAGGCCGATAAACACTTGTGTGTAACACTGATAATATATGACAATCCCACTTCCCAGTGCTGCAGCTGTAGTACAGGTAACAGTGTATTTGCAGCATATAAGCAAATGTACCTTACCTTGTATATCTTTGTACCTGCATTCCAGGTTTGCTTGTTGGGGAGATATGGCAATGTTCAGAATCTGTGAGCTGACATCACTGTTGTGCCACAACACCATTTTACTGACATAAGGAAATACCAAACTGGAGCATCTCCAACAGAGACAGGGGATGGTGTAACCAGTTCAGCTCCCCCACCAAGGTTTCTGTCATTCATCAGGGTCCTTTCAGTTTCCCTAGACTGGGACAGCAGGAACTCCACTATATTGGTGATGGTGGTCTGTGATGGGGACTGTGGCCATCTTTCTATATCTGAATCACATACCAAAGGACATAGTTTACCTCATACTACCCCAGAACCATACATCTGGTGGGCTACTTATACCTGCACCTGTGCCGTGTCTTCTCTGATTCACCATTTCAAACTTCCTTGTGCTTCTCATCCCCTGCCAGCAAGTTGATCTGAGATACCCCCAGCAGTAAAAATTTATGCCTGTATCCAGGCATCTTCCACATCTGCCACTGGTCTGTGTACCCTTACCCCAGCACCTGTACTACACTGCTTTTGTAATCCTTTTCTGCAGATATCCATCTCAGTCTTCCCTTTGCTCCCCCCTCATTAGGCTGTTGTGGAGCAACAACCACCCCAATAAAAAATCATGCACGTTATTTCACCCTTCACACATGCCACTGACCTAGGTACCTTTACTTAAGCAGCTGTAGAACACTTCACTCTGCAGACTGATATGATTATTTCCCCTGGGATCCACTCACCATACTAGAGAGAATTACATAGCGAAGTGGAGGTGAGCACCACAGTAGTAGCTGCTAGTTATATTTCCATTTTTGGGGGCTTGCAATTTGGCAATTATGTTAATGTAGCAATTTGGGTTAATTTTTGTTTCTAAATCATACATTTAACACAATCTGTACCAGCACCAGAGTACATTACGAGATTCATACCTGCTCATGCTCCCACATTATAGGCTACAAAGTTGTCTATGAATGCCTGGGGAGATGCATGACCTCAATGAGGCTACACACTTCTCGCAATCCCTTGCCCTGGCAATTCTTGACTGGCAGCACATTGGCAATCTACTATGCCTTGACAGTCTGCCCACTTTGTTGTCACTTATTTTGGCAACTATATATTTTTTTCCTTTTGTACAGATGACGCTGTAAGTGATGCTGTAAGTATCTGCAGTGGTGCAGCAATAGCATTGTTGCTTCACAGCAAGAGGTTCTCCCGTTCGATTCTCAGCTAGTGTGCGGGGAGTGCCTTCTGTATGGAGTCTGTATGTCCTCCCCGCGGGTCGAGTGGCGTTCCGAAAGACATGTGTGAATGGGCGTGCCTTCGTTGAAGGTTGAGCATCGAGCTGGCAACTCAGCACCGTGAAAATCTACTGCCAATCATTAGCGGACCGGAGTTCCGCTGTGGCAACCCCTAACCGGGAAAAGACAACAACAACAGATGATGCTGAAAGTAGAGGCTCTAGTCCTTGTGTGAACAGTATACTTTTTAATCTCTCCCTTACTTCCATCCCATTTCTAATATAAATGTAGTAGGGAGTTTGCAGTGTAAGCCTTATCTGAGCTGTACGATGTGCTTGTAGTAGTGTGTTATTGACCATCTGAATGTTCATTATTGTGACCATACTCCATGCATGCTACTGGGCCCATGTAGTCACATGACTGGCTACGACTGTTGAAATCATCATGCCAGCTATTTACATTTTATCAGCAAACTACTCAGACCCTGTTGTGCAGTGTTGCTCTTACTGCATACAAAATCAATATCAGGCCAGGTTGCAGTGCCTTGACTGATCTAGTTTCCCTTTACATGCCTGCATCAGCAACTTTTCTGAATCCCAGCCTATTGCTTTGCTTTAACAAGAACTACGTGTTTTAGTACATAAATAAGCTGTGTGACAACTAAGTTGTAGACATTTATTTCAGTAAACTCCACTAAATCAAAACAGAAGACATAAACAGTTACAATTCTGTCACCTTGAAATTCCACATAATTTGAAAATATCCAAAATAATTCATTTGGATTGTTAAAAATTTTCATTATTTTATTCATTCCCACAGGACAGCATTCACTGTCCTGGGAAGATTATTCACTGAATGTCTTTTCACAGATTTTGCATCGGTTAATGAGTTTAAGTGGTTAACAATACACTAACTATAAGAAGACAGTTTTATATTACATGTATATTTCAGCTGACTCTCAGCTGCTTGATATTTATACTTCTTTTAGCTTTGGGGCTTATGCTCTTTAATTAAAGCACTGTTGGGTTACTGTATGTAACTTATTTTTGTGTATGCCATGCATGCTAATGTTTGTTGATGAAGATAGCTGTTGTGTTGGTTACTAGGACATATTTATATTTTTCTTCTAGTTCACATTAAAATATTTGCTACATAATTAGATGTAAAAAGATTAAATGACTAATTATGTTACATCATATTTCTCAACATTTTCATGTAAAAGTGTACACATTTTGTACATACGCAGATTTTTGTTTAAAAATTATATCACATATTCTTGCTGTTACTTTCAGGTCACACTTGAAGGACTGGCATTGTAGATTTAGGGGCAAATATCTGCCATTTTTCTGCAGGGGTGACATTTTGCATTCCTGTGTGCAGTACAGCCCAGAGTTTGCCCAGTTAGCTGTTATTTGTTCAGGAAACTGTCTTTTTCCCTTTGTTATTTTCAGAAACTGCTTCTGTATCAGAAATAATGAATTTTATTCCTAGCTAGTGGGTGTCTTTGTGGTCATCTTGAAGGGGTGTGTCAATGTCTGCAGAGCTGGATATCTGTCTTAAGCGCAAGCAGAATCGACGGGGCACAAACATAAAGAGTAACAACAGCACAGTAAGTTTCCACTGCATTTTGCCAGCTTCATACCTTAGTTTTTTTTTTTTTTTTTTGTAGTTTGTACTGTATATGTCCAGAAGCAGTCCACTGTGGTTGTGAGACTCAGAGATGTTTAGTGCAGCCGTGGACTGACACATTGGAAGTGTATGCGAGAAGTGGACTGTCAGCTAAAGCAGTAAAAATGTGGTCAAATTAACACACTGAAGGATTATCTACTGACTGATAAAAATGGAGTACATAAGTTGTGGTTTTAGTTTTATAATTCTGCAAAGAGCTAGAAGCTGCCATTGCCAACTAACAATGTTTTTTAAAAAAATCTCTTTTTAAATCACTAGATTAGAACAAGACATAAACTATGTGATCAGAATGCTGTCTTATGTATTTGTATTTGGACATGGTATGCTTAAATGTAAAAGTTTGTTTCATACTGAATTTTAATTACTAAAAA